>NC_136640.1:27670391-27817891 GCF_949748355.1 Melanostigma gelatinosum
TGTTTGTGTTAATGCATCTTGTTTTTCTGTTCTGTTTCTGCTCAGGAGCTGCAGCATGAAAACATTGTGGCACTTTATGATGTCCAGGTAAGTAAATTTGATACAAGCTTAACGGAGAATGAAGTATTCAACAGTGTTTCAGTAATTGTCTCCATTGAGTGTTTATTGCAACACTCTGAGACCTTGTTTGTTCCAGTGTTCGAAAAAGTTGAATCTAGTCAAAGGAATCTAAATCCACAAATCAAGACGATCGATGTTGCTGTAGGCTGGTCCTTCAGTTTAGTGCCCTCTGCCTCTCTCCTCTCAGCTGTCTGAGTCAGTCTTAGCAAAGCTTCTACCGTAAACCTGACAAAACAGGGTTTAAGCCAGAAGGCACCATAGCGACATTTGTCACATACATCCAGGTACCTACCTCTGCATTTAACCCATCCTAAGCATGAGGAACAGTGGGCTGTTGTAAAGAGCCCAGGGAGCAGCTTAGGGTTCATTATCTCGCTCGAGCACACTTTGACATATAGGAGCCTGGGATAGAACCGACAACCAAGTCAAGGGCACAATCTGTGACGTCAGAAAGCCTTTTTACATATTTTAAGAAGCTTAGTTAAGCGAGTTCGACAAACAGTATGAAACTCTTGTCTTTAATTGGGTAAACACAGATCACCACCAGTCTGTAGGTGCAGCAAAAGATGGTTCATTATATTTGTAACACCATTTGAATTTTGTGTGTTTTGTATGTTAAAAACAGAGTGATAAGTCTGTTTGCCAATAAAGAATCAGCTTTAGGTAGATTGCAGCTGAACAGCAGTTGAGTAGTGACCAGCTAATGCTAGAAGACCACATCAGTATCTCAATCCCTTCATTGTGTATCTCTGGACATTCTTCTCACTCTCAACATGTGATAACACAGCGTCAACTCAGCAAAGGGAGGCTGAGAGCTGTCAACAGCATCCAATGAGAGAACGTCTTCTGCCTTACTTGTGTAATTGAAGTGACTTACCAGCAGTTTGTCCTTATTACTGATGTTTCAAGTCATTTCAGTCTATATCATATAATAATTGGGTTATTATCACTAAAGTTAGTCTAGTATCTGTTTGTATTCACCTGCAAGCATCTACAGAACAGCTGAAGTCTTTCCATCCGTGGTGGATACTTTACAGGACATGATCAGACGTATCCGCCTTGTACAGCTTTGCATATGAGCCATGCCCTCTGAATACTAAGTCTGTCAAATCTTGAGTTATACGGTGCATAACACGGTGCTCATGTGACTGATGACCCACACTGCTTTGCAATACTTGGTCAGTCAATCGGTCCACCATCATGGGGCAAGACTTCTCAAAAGTTGGGATTGCAAAAAGCTGGGTGTGAAACTGCAATCATGCATTTCTAAGAATAGATCACAAGGAACATCACATAAACAAAGTTGTTTGAAGGCTTTTGGCCAAACTGTGACGCCTGAGGGAAATGTGCAGTATGAGTATGAAGTATGTGCCCGTACTGTCAGTACACGGTCACATATACACTCCACCCGTTGGGTTGAGGCAAGTTAAATGAGCACAAATCTCTCAGATGACTTTTGTCCTCTGGCTGGGAGCTCGGCGTCCATCAGAGTCAGGGATCACATATTCCTGACACGTGCACTTTCAGATCCCGCTGGATTAAAAAAGGGTTTTAAAAATGAATACACGTCTGGGGGCAGAATATTAGATTGTGTATTTTATTTTTCAAAGATGACTGTTTCTAGCATTCATCACCGGTCTTGTTTCTTACACTGCTATAGTGCATTGGTGATGTTATTAGTTGGTGTTGTTTGAAATAGAACTTGTAGAGATGTATTATTGGATCCTGGGTTGTCATCTGTTTGGATTGAGTAAGTTTCGTCATGCACTTCCTGTTTCTGGGTCTGTGTACGCCTGCTGTGTCCCCTCTGCCTCTGTTGCCTGTAACATGTACTGGGCAGGTCCCGACATTGTTTCCCCGTCTCCTTTTCTTACCAGCTGGCTCTTTTTTTCCGTCCCCTTCAGCGATGGTCTGTCTGTTGCGTTGTGTAACGATGTGCATTTCCTCTCTTGGTGACTGTCAATAGTGTCTGGTGTGTTTCAGCCCTTTGGAAACCAATACCCCCCCCCCCCCCCCCCCCTTTCTCTCGTTTATCGTTTCCATTCCCAGATAATTTTGTACAGTCCTCTCACTTTTTTCGTTTCCACACGTTGTTATTCATCGACACTTCTTGAATCCCCAGTCTGGCTTCTCCCAGCCTCACCAGCTGCTGTTGTTATTGGTCCTCTGTGCTGCAGGACGTTGTTTACCCATCAGAACAGGACATGTAGCCCGTGCTGGTCTGTGCTACTGTCTGCTCACGCATAGCCTGTATTTGATTAGAAAAGGCAGAGATCTGTTAATGTCTGTCCATTAAAGCTTTTCCAACATGTGGACAGGAATGAAGCGACTTCAGTTAAACGGTTGATGCAGACTGTGAGGGTCTGCTTGAGGAGGTATATATGTTAAGAAAGCACTTACGTTGAAAACAGTAGAGCGCCTGACAGCTGAAAAGCAGCTGTAATCCTCAGGGTATGGTGATGATAATGACCCATGAACCCAACCTTCTGACCTCTCTGTGGTGGTGACCTCTCTTTGAGTCAATAGGAGCCTCATAAGGAGTGACGATCTGTTTGACCTTTTGTTAAGTGTGATGCTTCTGATGCAGTGGTTCCCCTATGGTTCAGGGCTACAGGTACTATGACACAGTTATAGCCGAAGCTAACCATATGGAGTTCAAATGTGTGCCGTTTTAAGGTCCAAACGGGGCTGGAGATTGGGTCAATGCAGAGGTCGGACTAAATGAATCCTGTGTAATAGCTAGACCTACCGTACATACTTTGTGGGCAGTATGCACTGCATGCATCTTCTCTTTCAAATATAAAAGTAATGCTCGAGCATAATTCTGCAAACTAAGGCCTGATTTTTCTTTTTTTCTAGTCTATTGATAATCAAACCCCAGCCCTAACCCTGACTCAGATCTGGTTCAGAATAGACAGATTTACACAGAACATTCTTAGCCACACTAGCAGTGTCACAATGTCTGTTAGTCTGTTGGTAATGAAATATCCTAAAAGCTAGAAGATGAGTTCCCATGAAATGTGTTTGGTGTTGGAGCTGCCTAGGGTGTGTTTGTGAGGAAGTCTAATAACCAGTTGCAGAGTGATGAACTGGAGCCCAGAGGGATAAGTTATCCAATCAGTTTCATGGGGAGAGTGAAATCAATAAACCTCATTCTTTGTAGTTGTTGTTATTTTCAAGATGAGTGAGGGCAGAGTGGAGTCAGTGGAGACGCCAGCCTCTGTGGATCTGCTGGCTCTGTATACAAACTGGTTGAGGGTCCAGGCTGGCTGGGAGGTTGTCTTTGATGTGCTGGAGAACCAGCCTCTCCTTCTTGCCTCCTCCCAAGGGTGAGACTACTATGAGAGGAGAGGAGGTGAAGAAAGAAATCAAGGATGCACAAACTGGAGAATGAGAACGGCCTGTTGTCTTTGAACTTTGATTACCTTTGAACACCAAGCACCCTTGATGTAACCACAGAGCCCGCCTCCCCTCTTCTCACGGAGTCTTCCATTTTACTGGACTTTAGCCAGGAGCAGGCTGGTGGAATAACCTTGGGTCCTAGCTGTGTTAGCTTAGCTCTTATCACAGCTCTCCTCCCTCTCTTCCTGGGGTGGTCACACGGCCTTTGATGGCATTTGGTTTGGCCGGTCTGGCTGAATAGTCAGAAGAGTTTGTGAGTGGTGATCGTCTTAATATCTGCTGCTCTAATGTGGGGGCTGAATCTCACCCCATCGGGAGGAGGCCAGCACACGTGTGTCCAGCTGCTTCCTACAGTGGACGCGCTGCAATAATAAATCGACCAAGACTGGTTTACAATTAAAAGGAATTTAATCCCACTGATGCAAGTACGATTACAGTTTCACAATGGAGTACATTACTCCTATGAAATATTACAATATTACCCCACTTTGGAAAAAAACTACCTCTGGTCCCATGAGACACAGCCGTCTCAGGGGACCACACGCTAAAAGAGGCAGAGAAAAACACTTCCTATCCCCGCCCTCATATCTGTCCGAAACTCCTCCCCTTCCGTTTATCCCAATTCCTATTGGCTAACTTCCAGGAGTGTATTCGCCTGTCTGCCTTTCTGTCCCTGAGTTTACTAACACATTCAATGACTGTCAGTTATGGTTTAATCCCTTCTATGATAAACATTCCATATAATAGATCAGACTTTGCAACTTTTGTCAAAAGCTTCATGTCTCAAATTCTCCATCTAGCTACTAATCCTAAAACACTTTATGCTTATCTTAATTATGCATTTCCAAAACACTTATGATTATGACTAATTATGAATTCTTAAATATGAATCATTAAACACTTTTATTATATCTACTGAACACACAGTTCTATGCTCAAATTTCTTACACTAATCCACTGCTGGTGTGAATAGTTTTAATACAAAATATTCAAAGCAGAGTATTTTGCATTTTCGTGTATTCTTCAAGCCCCCAATGTGTAGAAGGCCTCTGGGCGTACCGTAAAATATGAGGCACACTGATGAGGCAAATGACATTAATGTTGAAGCATTGAATAAGTTTTAAAATGTTTAAAACTTAACATTATAAAGTTTTTTGTTTAAAAGTCTGCCAGCTTTTATGAATGCTGCAAACCTGCTGCTACAGCGGTAAGAAGTAGCTGCTCCCAGACTGCAGGTCCTCCTCATCCTGCCTGTAGTTTGGAGGAGCTCTGCTCCTTCGCTGCTTTTAATGACGGTCTTAAACACACACTGAGCTGCTCCCCGTCCTCCTTCGTGGAGATGTTAACGTTAAGCAAGCTGCAGCAGTGTGGGACTAGACGGGCTAATTATAAGGTGTTTTGTGTCTGGGCTCTCTTTCCTCTCTCTCACTCATGCTGCACAGCTTTGCAGTTTGGATCTTTGTGGAGGGACAACAGAGATAACAGGAGGTCTGTTTGTTTTGCTTTTACATTGAAAAATCATGAACAAAGATTTCATTTAAGGTGGCCAGACTTTGAAATCCCCCAACTGCCAAATACTGCAAGGATAGCGTTTTATCATCCTTAGGTCACCCCTCAGTCAATTTGAAATCGTTCAAGTTAAGTCGTTGTTTTTATTTTTCATTTTAAGTGGCTATCTATGAAGAACTTTGTACAACCAATGTTTTTATGATTAAAGGTTTAAAAGAGCACAGATATGAAGGGTGATGGGTGTTCTGATTACCAGATAGTCAATATCAAAATCAGGAACGAGTCGGTCTTCGTTTTGAACAGCCAAATCTGATTCAAATGAAAACAATTCTGATTTGTGTTCAGCCCTAATAAATACTTATAATAAAGCTGTATTTAACTTTCAGATCGTTAATAGAGCAACAAACAACTCTTTGCTCTATAAAGGCGCAGTGGGGCAATGTCTCCCCTCTGAATGTGTTATCTGACATTCCCCTTGCTTTGTACACATAGTCGAGGTGGCAGCGTGTACCACTGGAGTTTGGTTATGAAACGTTTTGGCCTGTGTGTCAATCTTCACAAAAGCTAATGTTGCTCTGTGTGTGTGTGTGTGTGTGTGTGTGTGTGTGTGTGTGTGTGTGTGTGTGTGTGTGTGTGTGTGTGTGTGTGTGTGTGTGTGTGTGTGTGTGTGTGTGTGTGTGTGTGTGTGTGTGTGTGTGTGTGTGTGTGTGTGTGCGCGCGCGCGTGTGACCTAATTACATAAGGTATTGAAGCAGGACTGACATAAGGGGCTGAGAATAAAAGAGGAACTATGTGTTGTTGGATGGTTTCAGAGGGGGTTCTTTGAGCTCCATGGGTTTTCCTAGAAAGCCTGCAGTACGTTAGAACCCCCCTGGCCTCTGTCCACATTCCTTTACACAGCTTTGCTTTCCAGACATTTAGCGGGCTGGGACAGAAGCTCAGAAGAAAACACTGTCACTGCTCTGCGAGGCACACACACACACACACACACACACACAGTCATATGGATGGAACATGTACTCGTGCAGGGTGGCACCTACAATGATTAGAACTGATATTAGATTCAATTAATCAGAGTTTAACAAAACTTGGTTTAAATTATATGAGTCAAGATTTAAATTCAGCAGGGCTCTCTTGCACAATTCTCAATTTAGTGAATCCAAGTTGAATCACTGTGAAGTTGTTTGCTTACGCAAAATGAAATGAAAAGCGTTGAGTTGGGATATAGTAAGTAGGCGGTAATAGAGGGCGGAACCGTTAACTTTCAGCTGCTCTGTATTCCTTAACAGAACATGAGATTGTTTTCTAGCTTGCGAGCTAATAAGTCAGCTAGTTAGTCATAATGGCTCAGCAAAGAAGCTCTAATTTCTCCTCCTTTTCGAATAAACTTGTTGGCGAAATGAATGGAGCGATACAGGTAGAGACTGCCTGTTGGTCCAATCTTCCTGTTCAGTTCCATAGCAGTGTCCATACAACCCAGAATACCCCAGATTACACTCGCTTGCGTGACAAAAGCACACTGGCTCACCACAAATGCAAAACCTCCCCCCTCCCCAGGACACACACACACACACACTCTTCTCCACCCTCTCCAGTTTGGCCATATCCCATCCCCCATATTGTTGTATAACGAAATCCTGGAGCTCGAGTGTGACGCAATAACGCACCGACTAACCAGACCCAGTGCTGATTTGTCTCACATGGACTCTTCTTGGCAGTGTGTTTGTGTGCATTGTGCTGTCAGTTTCTAAGACTCAGGATGATACAGTCGTGTCATCCTTCCGTCCAGCCTGCTGATTCTACGGTTACATGAGTGTGACAAGGTTATGATGACAGAGGGGTCTATTTATATCAGTTGTTTTGGAATATTTAGTTCTGGAAAGGAATGTTTTGGAGCCCAGCCCTCACCAGCGAGCTATCAATGTCCGAAGTCCACCAGCTTTTTATTTTTTTATTTCCGATGCAGCCAATGTGTGAACAGTGCCTTTCTAGAAAACATGTGTTCGTGTAAACGGTTCAAGAGGTCGTTACTGTCAGCAGCTACTTCCTCTCAGCCCTCACACACACACACAGGCTGCCCTGTGTGCTACTGTCAGCACCTGCCTCTTGGAATGCATCTCACTGCTGAGCAATTAGGCAACAAACCAAAGTCGGGCAACTGCAGCAGCAGCCAGAGACAACAAGGTGAAATAAAGGATTCTCCAGGCAGCAGCTTTTCTTAGAAGTACTGTTGTGGCTGTTGTTGGTTACTATCGGTGTTCTGTGATTGTGTAACAATGTTCTGCTGTGACGATGGCCAGTCCTCACTAGCATCTACGTCTGTGTGTTGTGTGCCACTTTACCCCCCCCCATTCAAATTGCACAGAATACATTTGTATCATTATGTAATCACCCCCCCCCCCTGCTGTGTATTGGTTGCAGTGGCTGTGGGGTTGAGCTGACTGCTGCTTCAGGATGAATAGCATCTGATTCTGTGTCTCTTCTCTTCCAGGAAACACCCAACTCTGTTTTCCTGGTCATGGAGGTATGTATAGAAACGTGTCTGTCTGGATATTTGATGAGTCAGCGCTCATATCCTCTTCTCAAGTGTTGTCGCATGTGTTGGGAAAAATTTGTTTTCGTTGTAACTTGTTACATAAATGATGTCTGTCGGCATGTGTTCGTCCCCCTTTGGCAGGCCTCTCATCCTCTGCTCCTTTTTGTCACAATAAAGATGTGTCAATAATTTCTCTCTTAGTTTGCTGACAACCTCACACCTGCTCTCTCTGCTCATTTCGCAACACCCAAACAAACTGCACCTTAAGTTCCTCACTGAAAACACGCCCCTCTGTTTTCTAGGAATCCTATTTCCTGAAAACCTTAAAATCTTGTTTTTATCTATGTTAACATAGCTCTACTCTATACTCCATCAATAATCCTTTGGAATCTTGTGTGTCTGGATCAGCTGTCAATGGATCAGCTCCTCACAGTTCCAAAAAATAATTTCCGAAACGGCCGTTATTTGGGTGATGACATATGGAGAATCTAAAAGCAGGGGTGTCAAACTCATTTTAGCTCAGGGGCCACATGGAGGAAAATCTATTCTCAAGTGGGCCGGGCCGGTAAAATCATGGCATAATAACTTAAAAATAAAGACAACTTCAGATTGTTTTCAATTTCAAATTGTTCAGATTGCGGTATAAACAGTTTGCTTGCTTAACAGAATTGCTATTGCGACATCCAGTGGACACATTTAGAACAGCACTTTATTTCATTGAAAAATTGCAGCTCATTTTTATGCTTTGCAAAATCATCTCGCGGGCCGGATTAAACCCGTAAGCGGGCCTGATCCGGCCCGCGGGCCGTACGTATGACACCCCTGCTAAAAGGTTCCTGTCTTGCCTTAAAAAAATGTAGAAGTGTAAAAGTAAAGGCGGATAAAGCTGGCGACGCTAAGCAAAGGAATCGCACTTCTGCTCTGAAATGGAAAACCGATTTAAAAAATGACCCAGTGCCGAAGTGCCCTAGTTCAGGCAAAGAATAAACTCAATCAGACAGCACTCTCTACCACCAACAGCAACACTACATGAGGTCATATATCTTGGAAGGATGCTGTTCATCCCTCTAGTAGAGTTCTGACGTGGGCTTAATATTGCTTTTCCTTTCACACGTCCCCCGTTCGTACAGGAAGTGCACCTCAGAATCAGGGACCAGGGTGAAGTAAACAAGCTTACACTGAGCAGAAGGGGGCTATAGCTTAATTCAGCCTTTCTCATCTTTGCTTACCCACTCGCTCTCTCTTACCTTCTACTACACCAACGCCGTTCATCGGTTCTTGTCGTTCCTCTTGAGAGCTGACTGCACTCTAGCACAGATAAAGCTACAGTCTTTCACGAGATGAATTGATGAGCCTGCCATTGTCTGGGCTAGGATTAGAACCAACACAGACTCACTCAAACGCACACACATGTATAAGACCAAACTTCACAGCTTGACATTGTTGAACCTGAATTTAGTTATGGCTGACAGCGATGTTTGTCTCCCCACACAGTACTGTAATGGAGGTGATCTTGCCGACTATCTGCAAGGTAAGCATCACACTAATCTGTCTGCCGAACACACATTTGTTTTTCATCAAAACAAAGTCACTCCTGCCGCAGAGGAGGGAGAGCCATGTGACTGCAGCTATTGTGAGCCGATGTGTGCATTTATTCATTTATGTGTGATGGATCGTTTGTAGAATAATGTAACTCTGTTCATGTGGGATATTACTGTGTGTCTGAGTGGATATTTGTATGTTTCTGTGTGGGGGAGGTGAGTGTGGGAACCACTACAGCTTTGTACAAAGGCTTCCTTCTCTGTTTCAGAGCCAGACAACACAGTATTTGTGCCTCTGTGATAGTCTATAACAAAGGTCAGCATTTCTAGTCCTACAGCAACAAGTCGGTTTAAGCTGAAATTAAATATAATGTACAGTGGAAGTTGTGTTTTGCATATTTCAGAACCGACCAATAGTCAATCAGTAAAAATCAAGAACAGTAGGCAATCCAGATCGCTTGCCAACAGTACAGTCCTCTCGGCCAAAGTGTGAGATGGAGCATGTTTGCACTAGTGAAACACAAAAATAACAAATAAAAGACTCACTCGCTCCGAGTGATGGCCCCCGCTACTTTACTGTTTCAACCACTAGGTTTGCATTACCACTGGAGTCGAGCCATCTTTATGCTGTCAGTGACATCATGGGTGTAGGGTACCTCCCTCTGAGAGCTTGGGCCTCAGAGTGAGACGTCATCAAAAATAGGCACGCATGTTTGCAACAGAAGTGGCGCTTTGCCCCATCAGCCATCCAGACGAGCCAGCGAGATGAAACTGTTACCAGCATCAACATGTCTGGTTGTTGCATGTTCGGTTGTAGGAATCGATATTGCAACATGTTCGACAGAATTCAGACAGGATCACAACTGTTTAAGATCAACAGGTGTTTCGGTGAAACAAGTGACCATGTTAACTGGTGACTTTCAGCCTGTGGTTGCTCATTGCAACTTCTCTAGATGGTTGGTGTAGATAATAAACTCAGATCAATATGTATTTGAAATTGATAGAAAGCTTTTACCATGACACACATGTTCTATTTTTGTGAACAGCTTCAGTCAGTACGAGCAACTACCAATGCATTAGGCTGAAAGTCTATGGCTGCAAAGATGTTTGTGTTTGTAGCGCCCATTTTTAAACTCAAACGTAAAACTCTGAGTCTCTTTCATGGTATTTGACGTTATGTACATTACCACAGATAACGTGATCCAAAGCATGTAGTGACCTGTATGCTCGTTGTTTCTCGCGGGTGTAACGTTACACGCTTGGTTAATGTATTCTATCCACTCACCAATAGCACACCGCTCTAGAATGTTCTGTTGTTTAGGTTGCATGAGCAGTCTTTGGTGGTTACTGCCCTTGTGTAACTTGACAAGCTGTTGCACTGCGACGTACTTCTGTTGCTAAACTGCATGTGCACAATTACATACGTCATCATTGTTCACAATCTGCAAAAGGCTCTATTAAATCCATGTCTCTCATAATCCTCTGAGTGAAAGACATTCCTGATTTGGTCAACCATAGGATTAAATACACTTATATGCAGTCCTTTTAAACAGACATTAAAGGAAACAGTGTTTAAAGATCACTAGCATAATAACTTAAATACAATGCTATAATGCCATCGAGGCAACACAACAGTAACTGTTGTTATCGATAAATACCTGTTGCACTTTAATGATCAGCATGAATGAGCTCGTAGGGTTCATTCTTGACCATAGAAATGGAGATTGACTGAAACATCTTAACTCAAGTTTAACTTGCTGGATTTCTTCCAGAGTTTTTAGCTGCAGTCCTTTCCTGCCACATCACATGTGGTGAAATCTCAGGAGGAACTCCAGCAAGTGGACTTTGAGTGAAAGTCTTTATAGTTGCTGTACAATAGCCACAATGCACATGATCTTTCATTGGGACACTAAACTGAACAGTTCTCCCGAACACCTCTGGGTCTCTGTTACCCAGTGGTAACAGAGACCAATTTCATGGGGCAGCAGGAAGACCAAAGATTCATGGGGCAGCAGGAAGCACATGAATGGTTATCTGGGGAAACAAAAGGCAAGAAAGTGCATCATAATGAGCTGGTTTACTTAAAGGTGCCCTGTGGAGTTTCCTTGTAAAGAAACAAAAGTTGTTTACATTCACTAATCATGATTTCGTTATCTCTCCTCTTCTTTAGCAAAGGGGACTCTGAGAGAAGACACACTGAGGGTTTTCCTCCAGCAGATTGCTGCTGCCATGCGCATCCTCAACAGCAAAGGAATCATCCACCGGGACCTGAAACCGCAGAACATCCTGCTGTCATATGTGGGTCGCAAGAAGTCCAACATCAGTGGCATCCGCATCAAAATAGGTGACCAAATTAGATAGAAAAAGTCCTGTTCATAACTGTGTCAGAGGGCTGAAATAAAAACAATGTAGAGCATCGATTGATGACAAATTCATAGCTGCAATAAAACAATTCCGTAAAGACTAAAAATGCACAGGGTATAGAAGAGAATTCAATTTTCTCTGTACACATCAACTGTCAAACAAATAGCTACTCTGCAATCCACACTCAAAGCGTCTTGTTTTGAAACTAGAGTATTGTAGTTCATGCATTGAAGTGAAAGACAGTTTTATGCATGTGTTGCTGTTCCTGTTTGTCTCTCAGGCTTTCTCCAGCAATACTGCTTTGTGTTCCTAGTAATAATAACACATGTATACTGACTGGTTTGTTTCATGCTTCTGTTCTGCAGCTGATTTTGGCTTTGCACGGTACCTCCAGAGCAACATGATGGCGGCCACACTGTGCGGGTCACCCATGTACATGGTCAGTGTGTTTCACTGTGTATGTTTTGTGTGTGAAGCATTGTAGCTGAGGTCAGTCATTTTAAAACGAGTGCCGTGTCTGTTGAGAACATGCCTGTTCACAACGGGCCCAATGTTTGGCCTGTGGTGTTGCTGCCTTTCTCAAGAACTGCTCATGCAAACAACAACACACTCGACGCTGCTCTTCCTGTGATCCTCAGCAATACACCCGCCATGACATACAGTAGTATGAAAAAACAACAACACCAGGGGCAGACTTAACCGTGAGGCAACTGCCTGGGGCCGCCTTTCTAAAAGGGCCCCAAACACCTATAGATTTATTATGATATGAAAACATCAAGTTATGCTACTCGTCTAACTCATTGTACCCAGAAATAACTTACAAAAAGGCCCCAAAGCACCTACAAAATATGCAACGCAACCGTTTACACCTTACTGTGTACTTCGGCTTCAGAGGAAAACGTTGCAGCAGTACAATTAACCGGGAAATGTTACTGGTACATCAGATTTGGAAAAAATATATCATTTACAATATGATGCATTATTATTCATAAACTTTTCCAGCATCATATTAGAATTGAAAGCTCCACCTTAAACAGACATTAAGTATATTGTGCAGATAATCCCTCTCTTTCACTCTTCACTTGAAGTAAGCAGGTTTTTGTACTGTGTGTATTAATAGTTTTACTATTAATAGTTAATAACTGCTCCCTATATACAGGGATGGGTCGAATGCAGTCGTCAAATTTCGTGTATATGTGACAATAAAAATGGTTTCTTCTTTCTTCCTTCTTCTTCTAATATCATAAAGAACCCCCACATTACTAAATCTGCCCCTGGAAAAATAATTGGTTCTCGAGGAAAAAACACCAGGGACCCCTAACAGCTGTATCGATTTATTAGGATATTTAGATATAAAAATGACCGAATTATGTTCATAGTCTTAGTCACTGTACCCCAAAACAACTAGAATATGCAACTTAGCTGTACACTACTTGCTGTAGTATACTGAAGATAACATTGAAGTACTACATTTACATGACAGAGAGATCAGATTCTACTCATAGAATGCAATGAAATATTAGTCATTTAACTGTTCAGAATTATGAATTGAAAGCTCTAACTTGAACGGACGTTAAGTAAAGTCCGTTGTACTGACACTGCCACTCTTCACTTAAAGTACATATTTGTGTGCAGGACTTTTGCTGTGCTGTAAAAATAGTTCTACTAATAGTTAATAGTTTTTCTTCAGAAATAGAGTTTTGACTGCTGTTAATAAAAGCTGTGAATATGTCACTTTTTTACTGGAGGTTTGAATATGTTTTCCTGCAAGAACGTAATCGTTTAGATCTCAATATGTGGTCAGTTTATCCAAATAATGCCTGTTTGGTTTGAGCTTGAAGCTCTGATCCCACTGCTGCACAGAGCGCTGTGTGCTTGTTGACTAAAATTTTGTTATTATCGGAAAGAAATCCGATGCACATTCTAAGAAGCACCCCAGCAATGCACCTGCTAAGTGTGGAGTAGATCAGATGAGCGGTTCTTGAGATATGCAAAGAACAGACAGACAGACATACAGTACATTCCTTGCTTTATCGTTGGATGACCTGACAGCTTCATTAGCAGTGTGTTGCATAACTCTCCCTGCTCTGGATCTTAACCTGGCCTTTCCTCCCTCAGGCCCCAGAGGTCATCATGTCCCAGAACTATGATGCCAGGGCCGACCTGTGGAGCATAGGGACAGTCCTCTACCAGTGTCTGGTCGGCAAGCCACCGTTCCAGGTTAATACTGCGCACAACCAATCAATTACAAATGTATTTGTAGATGTGTGTGTTTGTGCATCTAATTTCTATATAAATATTTTCAGGCCAATAGTCCCCAAGACTTGAGGATGTTCTATGAAAAGAACAAGAATCTACAACCGATGTAAGCCACAAAACCTCTTCTTTTTTGCTTTGAGGCTCCTTTTCCAGTGTGTGATTTGGGCTGTCCCAGATGACAGGTGACCGTTTTGAGAAGACTTTGTGGGCCAGTCTTTGAGACCAGTGCCGAGCCTGTTGTTTTTTATCCATGGTATGAGCACGGCTCTATGGATGCCAATGTGGGACATTCGAGCCACCACTTTGGTCCTGACTGAAATACTGTATCTCAACAACGATAGCATGGATTGCCATGAAATATTTTACAAGCATTCCTGGCTCCCAGACGATGAAGCATACGTTGGGGATCCCCTGACTTTTCCTCCAGTCCCACCAGCAGGTGGACATTGATGTTATTTAGTGAAATATTGCAACACTTTTGGAGGAATTGTTCTGTAATTTGGCACACACAATCATGTTCCACTGTAATCCCTTTGACGACTCTGCCTTTCACCCAATACCCTCATGAGGTCAAACTTTTTATTTGTCCGTTACTTTGGTTTATGACCAAATACCTGTAAAACTAATGATAATCCCATCAGCTTCAGCAACTGTTAACATTCTCAACTAACATGGATGGTGAATGTGGCAACATTAGCATCATCGTTAGCATTTAGCTCAATGTCCCACTGTCCCTCAGTACAGCCTCACAGAGCCACTAGCATGGCTGCAGATAAGGTCAGCAACCTTGACATGAAGTGCCATTTTTACGTTTTCTTGTTTATCAGTGTACCATATTAACATTAAGTTAAACATGACACCACATCAAAATGTAAATCTCCAACTGATCTGTAGTTTTATTCCATCCATATAGTTTTATTCCATCCATATAGGCAATGTGCATTAGAAACACATTTTTCTCCCATAATCAGAACATTGTAATTATATTTGAGAGCACTATACAAGAGGGTTGCCATACTTATGAAACCATCCACATCTGAGTTGATATCATTAACCCCACCAACCTTCCAGCAATCTTGCGCAGCAATAAAATGAAAATCTGCGAAGAAGGCCATGAGTACTAGCTACTACTGTCAGAGACAGAGTGGGACAGGTCTTTGTGACATGCGGTTGGGGGTGGCTACCAAGACTTCATTTGATCCATGTCACATAGTGTGACATGCAATGAACTTGTAAGATTGTTGTTTTTTCTCCCCACAAGAAACAAATAATTAATGTTTCCATGCTCTGATTAACCAGCATCCCGAGGGAGACGTCCCAGCAACTTGGCCACCTTCTGCTTGGGCTGCTGCAGAGGAATCAGAAAGACAGGATGGACTTTGGTGAGTGAAAACACAACAGTCATTTATTTAAACATTGAATAATAAGTGTTATTCAGGTTTGTTTCTTGCATAAACTGAAATCTGTCTGTGCGCTCTGATCTGTTCTGTCCCATCACTCTGCAGACGCTTTTTTTAACCATCCGTTCCTGGAGCCGCCATCCACCATTAAAAAATGTAAGCACAGAGCTCACAGTCCCAAGCAAGATAACTTACTGTTCTACACGTCGACACATCGTACAACTTGAAAACATGATGAATCGTCTGTATGTCTTGCCCTCAGCATGTCCAGTGCCGGTCCCCAGCGCTTCCAATGTAGTGACGGACAGTTCCTGCGGCAGCTCACCATGCATCCGCTACAACTCCCCTCCTGTGAGTTTGACGTTACTTTATAAATCCTCATTCAAAGGGGACTACACTTACATTGTGAAAATAATAAGATTGTGCTTGGACCCTTGCATTAGATAAGGAACCTCATGGAGAACAACTTCGTCCAATTATAACATTGTCAATCCATGTGACAGAAATTATACATACAGTAAATACAGTAAATACATAAAATAGCAGTGGGTGTCAGGCAGGATCAGGGCAGCAGGCACAGCCACGGTCCAGGTACACCCAAGATCCAAGGAATACTGCGAGGCGAGAAAGCACATAGGGACATCGCGGGAAGAAGCCAAGATAGTAACGTGCATTAATTGGCCGTGAATGCATACAGATGGAGGGGAGGACAGAGGAGCTCCGTGTAGTCCCCCGGCAGTTTGCGGATCCACGCATTCCACCACACAAGAGCACGAGCCATTCAAATATTATTCATAAAAACGACACGTTACTGCAGATGTAAAACAACAAACAGTTTGTCACTTACTGAATGCGGTTCACTTAAAGACAAACTCCATCCTCCTTTCTTTGTTAAAGAGTTTAATCCCACGTACATCGTTTGCGGTTCCAGTAAGAAGTCCTTCTCGATTCATGGACGCCAGTGACAGTCGAGCCACCCCAGTTGTATTTCGCCGATCTGCTGCGGCCGGTTTGCAGCGGGGCCGGGATCCCACCTCCGCCGGGCCGCGGTTGTGGAGCTGTTTCCCTGTGAACGTGTTCGTTGAGTTGTAGATCCACTCGAGTCTCTCCAAAAGTTTTCAAAAGCACCGTAGCTTGTGTCCTGCCGTGCTGTGGCGTCCTCAGGCTAATCAACATATATACTTGGATATCAGCTGCATGGCATGGTTTATGGCGTGCTCTGATAATATTGCCTGAAGGAAGCATATATAAGGCAAGGCAAGTTTATTTGTATAGCACATTTCAACAAGGTAATTCAAAGTGCTTCACATAAAACCATTAAAAGCATCAAAACATAAGGCAAAAGAAAAGGAGATTTAAAAACAATTAAAGAAACAATAATTGATGTCTCCCTGAGACATTACGCTGCACGCAATCAACCATACACTGCCGCAATTCTGCAATTACTCGCACACAAACCACGTCTGGAAAAGATCTCTGCCGATCTGCGTTTTATAGTGTACGCCTTGCACGAACTCGGTCCCGGAGGAAATGGCGATATATTGTGCAGTCCTTTTAAAACCATTAAAAGCATCAAAACATAAGGCAAAAGAAAAGGAGATTGAACAGCAATTAAGAACAGTGTAAGAAATAAAATACAGTAGTAAAATGCAGAAATGCAGGAAATTGATTAATATATTAATTGAATGTGGCTCAATTAAAGGCAGCAGCAAACAGAAAAGTCTTCAATCTTGATTTAAATGAGCTGAGGGTCTCAGCAGACCTGCAGCTTTCTGGGACTTTGTTCCAGATATGTGGAGCAGAAAAACTGAACGCTGCTTCTCCATGTTTAGTTCTGACTCTGGGAACAGATAGTAGACCGGTCCCAGACGACCTGAGGGGTCGGGATGGTTCATAAGGTAGCAGCAGATCAGAGATGTATTTTGGCCCTAAACCATTCAGTGCTTTGTAAACAAACAGTAGGATTTTAAAGTCAATTCTTTGTTGGACAGGAAGCCAGTGCAAAGACATCAGAACTGGGGTGATATGATCCACCCTCCAGGTCTTAGTGAGGACTCGAGCTGCAGCTTTCTGACGGACTTTTTACAGAGACCTGTAAACACACCGTTACAGTAGTCCAGTCTGCTGAAGATAAATGCGTGGACAGGTTTTTCCAAATCCTGTTGAGACATAAATCCTCTAATCCTTGATATATTCTTCAGGTGATAGTAGGCTGATTTTGTAATTGTCTTGATATGGCTGTTCAGGTTGAGGTCTGAATCCATAACTACAGCTAGATTTCTGGCTTGGTTTGTGGGTTTTAACATCAGTGACTGAAGCTGAGAGGTGATTTTCAATTGTTCATCCTTGGTACCAAAAACAATTACTTCTGTTTTATCTTTGTTTAATTGAAGAAAATTCTGGCACATCCAGTTGTTGGTTTGTTCAATGCAGTTACCCAGCCCTTGTATGGGATTATAGTCCCCTGGTGACATAGTTATGTAGATTTGTGTGTCGTCTGCATAATTATGATAACACACTTTGTTGCTTTCCATAATCTGAGGTAGTGGAAGCATGTAGATGTTGAACAGAAGAGGCCCCAGTATTGAACCTTGGGGAACACCACATGTCATTTTAGTCAGCTCTGATGTGTAATCAGCCACAGACACAAAGTATTCTCGGTCTTTCAAGTAGGATTCAAACCAGTTAAGTGCTGTGCCAGAGAGTCCCACCCAGATGTTTAGTCTTTCTAGGAGTATGGCATGGTCGACCGTGTCGAATGCAGCACTGAGATCCAGTAACACTAAGACTGAACTTCTGCCATTGTCTATGTTTAAGTGGATGTCGTTGAAAACCTTAACAAGAGCAGTTTCAGTACTGTGGTGCTGTCGAAAGCCTGACTGGAAAACATCAAAGCAGTTATTTACGGCCAAGAAGTTGGTCAGCTGTTGGAAAACCGCTTTTTCAATTATTTTACTTAAAAATGGGAGGTTTGATATTGGCCTATAATTTTTCATCGTTGCGGAGTCTAAACTAGCCTTCTTTAGGAGCGGTTTAATAACTGCAGTTTTTAGGGCTTGTGGGAAGACACCTGAGAGAAGGGATGTGTTTACAATTTGTAAAAGATCAGTGGTCATGCAGTTTGAAATATTTTTGAAAAAGTGTGTTGGTAGAATATCCAAGCAGCAGGAGGATGACTTCAGATGTTGTATAATGTCTTCTAGGCTTCTACGGTCGATTGAATGAAATTGTGTCATGATATTTGAATGGATGTTATTCAGAGATCGGGACAACACATATCCTGTAGTTGGTGTGGAGGCACTGACTGCTTGTCTAATTTTCTGAATTTTGTCAGTAAAAAAGGAGGCAAATTGATTGCATGCCCAGGTGGATTGGAGCTCAGCAGCTACCGACACTGGAGGGTTTGTTAGCCTGTCGACGGTAGCAAATAAGGCGCGTGTATTGTTCTTGTTTTTGGTTATGATGTCAGAGAAGAATGACTGCCTTGCATTTCTAAGTTCAAAATTATAATTGCGAAGTCTCTCTTTATAGATGTCACAGTGAACCTGGAGATTAGTTTTTCGCCACCTGCGCTCAGCTTTCCGACACTCTCGTTTCTCTATTTTGACCAGCATAGCATTTCTCCAAGGAGATCTTTGCTTACCCGAGACAACCTTCACTTTAGTGGGTGCAATGGCATCAATAATATTTTTAACTTTAAAATTTAAGCCATCTACAAGCTCATTGACTGAGAGGCAAGAGAGGGCTGGTGTGGAGGAGAACTTCTGAATAAATAGTTCACTGGTGTTTTCAGAGATGTAATGCTTTGTCACAACCTTGGTTTGGACATTTGTGTGCAAGGAGATTGCACTCTCAAAGAAAACACAGAAATGATCAGAGAGTGCAACATCAGTCACAGCAACCTTGGAAATGTTTACACCTTTGGTGATGATTAGGTCCAGAGTGTGCCCCCTGTTGTGGGTGGGTCCTGTCACATGCTGAGTCAGATCATAGTTATCAAGGACACCACATAGTTCTATAGACTCTCTGTCCTGGGGATTATCAACATGGATATTAAAATCACCAACAATAACAACACAGTCAAAATCGATCAGATTACAGACAGCAGTTCAGTAAACTCATCAAAGAAGGTTGCACAGTATTTAGGCGGTCTGTAAATGTTTAGGAATAAAGCTTGAGAGGAATTCAGAGCCACATATTCAAAAGAACTAAAATGACCAAAGGACATCTGCTTGCATTGAAGAGAATCATTAAATAAAACAGCAACTCCACCTCCTTTCTTATGTGCTCTTGTTTCACTCATGAAACTGAAGTTGGGAGGTGTTGATTCAATAAGAACAGCTGCACTGTTATCTTGATTTAACCAAGTTTCAGTTAAAAACAAAATGTCCAGTTTGTGCCAAACAATAAAATCATTGATTAAAAATGTTTTTCCTGACAGAGACCTGACATTTAATAAAGCTAAGTTTAATGTGGTTAAAGCTTTCTTTGCCCAATTTATTTGGACAGGCTGACGAGGAATGTATGCTAAGTTTGATAAGTTTGCATGTTTACTATTGTTTCTTCGCAGCCTCACCTTTCTTTTTCTATAAACTTGCAGGACAGGAATTGAAGCGGCTAGCTGCATACAGGGCCCCGACTTTTCCTGGAGAGAGTCATTGGTGTCATTAGCCTTGTAGCCTGGACCCAGAAGATATCAATTATTTCCGTTATCATGTAGGGGAGACAGAAGATTGTTGTGGAACCGTCGAGGAGTGTGGCGAGGAGTGTGTTTGGTCCCAGCAATGACCAGCTCTTTCATGTGGTCAGTGAACTCCAGGTGGGGGGAGGATGGGGAGAGTGTGAGAGAGGAAAGGGACCTGGATGGAATTTGGGGGGTGGAAGTAGGTGCTGGGGAGGGAGGTAACGACTCCTCGTCCAGGAAGGGTGGGGAAAGTGGGAGATCGGAGGCGAAGGCGGTCCCTGATGATGAGGTTGGAGACTCCTCCTTTTGACTGCCGTTAGGCGGGGGCATCCTTCCCGTAAGGTCTCCATGGCGATGCTGTGTGGTTATCTCTTGTTTAGACTCCTCTTGTATCTTGTCCTTGGCAGTAGGGACAGATGGGTGACGCAGGGAGAAAAACAGGTTAGAGGTAAACAGTTTTACCCCTGACGTGTTCAGGTGAATTCCATGCGCTGCAAAAAGATGTCTGCGCTCCCAGAAAAGGTAGAAATTGTTGATAAAATGTACTGAATGGTCAGCACATGCAGTTGACAGCCATCTGTTCAGTGCAAACAGCCTGCTGAATCCTTCATCTCCCCCTCTGACTGGTGGAAGAGGGCCGCTGATAAACACCTCAGCCTTGACAGAGCTGACTGTGTTTAACAGATCAATAAAGTCTCGCTTTAGAACTTCAGACTGTTGTTTCACAATATCACAGCTTCCTGTATGCACGATGATGTTTTTCGCTGTGGGATAGTCAGCCACGATGTCCAGGATTTTGTCTCTCATGTCAGAGACCATATCTTTCGGAAAGCAGAGTATTTTGGTGTTCTTGCTGCACAGTTTTCTGACATCTTTTACACCATAGTCACCAACAATCAGAGTCTCAGGCCCAGTCACTAGCTGTGCCTGCAGCCTTTTCTCACATTTACTCTCAGTTCTTACCCTGCTTTGAGGAGATAGCTGCTTATCCAGGTCATCAGATGGAGATTTATGATCCTGCGACAATGGAGCAAATCTGTTTTGGAGTTGTAGGCTTGGTTGTTGTGGAGGTGTTTTGCAGGTTTTACTTTCCTTAGCTGTCCTTGGCTTTGTCCGTCTGGGTGCAGGGGTTGAGGAGGAGTTCTGCCCGTTTGCTAGTGCAGGCCAGTCAGTCGCATAAGATTCATTATCTGCTCTCTCCTCCTGTTTCTTGGTAGGCCTGGTTATGCTAGTTAGCTGTGTCTTAGCTTGCATTTGTCCAGTGTTTTGAGTCCATGGTAGAGTGGTATCATTCCCACACAGTCCATTTACTTCCGCGTTTACTTCTAGTCGGTAGATTTTTGTTTCCAAGACTGCAATCTTCTGTAGGAGTTTGTAGTAGTCATCCGTGGAGAAGGGAGGCATCTTGCTGCTACTTAGCTTTAGCTTAGCTGCTAGTTAGCAGTAGCCAACAATCCAAATAGTTCGACGACTTTCTGGATTTGTCTTCACTCAAATGTTGAAGAGTGATATATGTGATATATCTGGCAAGATATATGTGATATATCTGGCAAATTGAAGCAAGAAAATGCAAGCAGAGGCAAGAGCAAGCAGCAAAGCGACTGCACTCTCTCATCAAGGTCAAAGTACAAAGTACTATATAAGGGGAATATAACTGGTCCAAACACACAACCTTGCTGAACTCCGTGACAAACTTTGGTGTGCGTGGAGGATTCATCGTTTACATACATACTGGGATTGATCTGAGAAACAGGACTCCAGCTTCACGCCGTTCCTTCAATGGCAATTAAAGGTTCCAGTCTCTGTAACAGGATGTGATGGTCAACCTTACGAGACAAGTACAGAGACGAGTCATTTTCACCAGTGCTCTCTCTGTGCTATGATGCTTTCTAAATCCTGACTGAAAATCCTCAAATAAACTATTGTATGTAGAAAGTCACACAACTGATTTGCGACTGGTTTCTCAAAGATCTTATAGCGGAAGGGAAGGTTAGAGATCGTCTATAGTTAGTCCACACTTCTGGATCAAGAGTGGGCTTCTTAAGAAGAGGTTTAACTACAGCTACTTTGAAGGACGGTGGTACGTGGCCTGTTAGTAAAGACAGATTGAACATATGTAGTAAAGTGGTGCTAACTAAAGGTAGAACTTCTTTAAGCAGTCTTGTCTGGGTGGGGGTCTAAGAGACAGGTGGATGGCTTAGATGTAGAAATTGACGAAGTCTGTGTGTCTGTCTATGAACTCCCAGTCTCTCCCGGACATGCAGACACTAGCAGAAGATGGTCTGTCATCCCCTCCACTCGGTCCGCCCAACTTCCTGCAGCTGTCCAAAGAGTCTGCAGGAAGCACCAGCAGTAAGAACTCGTCCTGTGACACTGATGACTTTGTCCTGGTGCCTCACCTCTCGACTGACAGCTGTAAGTGCCAACACACATACTGTACTCTGCTGTATTCCCTTAAATTCACTCAGGTGTAACTCACCGGATTATTTGAGAGGGAGATCAACTCTTGGGCTTAATTTATTTCTTTTGTAGAAATACTACCTTTAGGGCTAGGCTGTGAATTTAATTCGGATATTTTTTTCATAACTGTTGATTTGGATGCATTAGGGCTTCACAATTAATCTAATGTTAATCGTGATCAGAACTTTTGCTTCCCATAATGAAATGAACATGATCAACCGCCATATTGACGCTTAAAACGCGTGCTCCGCTCCATTTTGGCTTCACTTTTGGGGGCTCACATGCTGCTGCTTGGGCACCGTTAAGCAGCAGCATGTGAAACACGTTCCTGAATGTTGCAGTTCCGAGTAGAAGAGTAATTAAATTCAATTCAATTTATTTTGTACAGTCCAAAATCACAAATTACAAATTTTCTACTCGTTTTTAACAGAGAGCAGACGTGCAAAACATAAATCCATGCAATTCATAGAAGAAGAATCTAATTTTAAGTCTTATTTTGTCTGTACTGTTTATTATCAGGAATGTAGCACAACGGGAAAGTGAAATCACATAGTGCTTTGTTGATCTAATCGTGGTTTAAAAGGTTTAGGTACACTTTTACGTTGCCTCTAGGAGAGGTCCTGTGAATGAGGACAGTCTTATTTTAATGCAAAGACATTAGCAGGAATGTAGCACACCATGGAAGCTTATTTAAATGTGACAGTGCAATAAAAAGTATTTTGTCCCTAAAATCAATGAATTCATTATCAATCAAAATAATCTTGACAATCACTTCGTCCATAATCGAGCAGCCCTATGATGCATACAGGATTACAACATGAATCAGTCACAATTTCGGTTTCATGTCGTGCTTTATATAATGTTACGGTTGCTGTGACGGTAAAAATGTTGCTGACTGTCCCATTTCAAAGAAGGTTTCCTCTGACGGAGTGCTCGTGCCTCCCCTAACAGCACATCAACTTCTCATGTGGTGTGTTTAGCAAACTCAACCAACCCTTTTGTGCCTATATTGCCAAGTAGGATGTCCGTCTTAAAGTACTTTAATATGATTGGTTAAAAATAGTTTTGTTCCTGTGTTATGATTGGTTGTCAAGTTTCGCACGCATGCTCACACAAACTCACAGAGCACATGTCTCCAAATCCACAGCCGGTAAATTAGCCAGCTGCTCAACATTTAATGCTGTAACTGTAGACATCAGTGCACAAGCAGTTGATACGCACACTTGACTGGTAAAATGTCTATCATGTTCTACACTTGCACACGCATCCACCTGCTAGTCCTCCCATTGAAACAATGAATAAAAAGTGTCACCTCAGCAGGCATTTTGAGTGGCGTTGTTATTAATTCAGTATTAATTGCTGTTGGTTTATACATCAGTAAAGCCTGTTGCACCTTCATTACTCTCTTCTTTGCCTCTCTCTCCCTCCTCAGATGACCAGCCAATGGGAGCAGGTCGTCGGCCGTCCAGTGAGTTCCTCATGTGTGGAGGGTGAGTCCGATGCTATAAACCAGAAAGCTCTGGACATTGTTCAGAAATACAAACATCGTCTCTCATAATGTACTTGACAAACAGCAGGGCTCATAATGAACCCATGGTAAAGGTTCTAGAAAGAGAAATGAAAACTATACAGGAACCTTCAGTCAATGATCAATAAAGCCATGGGAGGCATACACAATGAATGCAAATAGTATTAAAGTGTAGTCGACAAATATATTGTTTTCTGGTTGTAGTGTTGTATTCATGTGCTCTGAGTTTAATGCGTGCTGGATGGGAGCATTCCGCTGCTGCATAACCAATCGCTCTAGATCAGGGGTGTCAAATTCATTTTAGCTCAGGGGCCACATGGAGGAAAATCTATTCTAAAGTGGGCCGGGCCGGTAAAATCATGACATAATAACTTATAAATAACGACAACTTCAGATTGTTTTCTTTGTTTTACTTTGGTCCAAAATAGTACAAGCACATTCTGAAAATGTACACATCACAAATAATCCTCTTGACAAAACACTTCAAGCTAGTTGAAAATTCTGAGGAAAAATTGGTGCAATTTCAAGAACACAATGCCTCAGCGATTAGAACTTAGACTTCGTCTCAGTGTATCTACAAAGCAATTAAACTTTAAGTCACAGCCTATCTGGGATTGAACAAAATAAAAATAAATAATGAACAAATAACTAAAACAACTCTTCAAGGTATCAAATACCTCATTTGTCATTTCCACATATTAATCCTGTGCAAACTCGACAAACCATACAAACTGAGGTAGAAACTATTTAAGAGGGTTGAGTTACTCCCTGCCTTGTAGGCTAAACTATTTATTGATAGAAAAATAAAAGCTGTGCAATGCATGAACAATTTCAACAAGCCAAACTTATGAACTGAAGTGACTGACATTACAGTAAATCACACACTGTTCACATTCTTTAAATTTCCACAGAAGACAATCA
Organism: Melanostigma gelatinosum; assembly: GCF_949748355.1. NCBI lineage: Eukaryota > Metazoa > Chordata > Actinopteri > Perciformes > Zoarcidae > Melanostigma > Melanostigma gelatinosum. The sequence continues at coordinate 27,695,116 of NC_136640.1, forward strand.
TTTTCACAGAACTATATCAGGGTGCAGTGTCTCATGCAGCATTTTAAGTGGGGTTACGCATTGCTTATTTCACTCCTGAAACCTGGCATCTTTTAGCTTTCACAAGTGTATCAATATCAGGCGTCACATCTTGAGTGGCAGCCAATTTCAGGATGTTGTTCAAGTGCTTGTGCGTGAGCCTTGACCGCAGATTTGTTTTATTGATGCTCATTACAGAGAAAACTTGCTCACAAAGATATGTGGTTCCAAACATGCACAACACTTTTGCAGCAAGGGCTGTCAAATTGGGGTAATGTGGCAAGAGATACTGATCAAATGTGTCCAAGCCAGCTGCGGCAAATTTGCCCTTCAAATCTGAGTCACACTGCAAGTCTATTATTTCAAGTTGGATGTTGACGGGCAGATCAGAGGCTTTGAAGTCTTTCTCCAGTTCCCCAAAAATCTGAAAGCGTTTCTCAAACTCCCGCAATAGTCCCGATATTTTGTCTTTAAACCGCTTCATGTCTGCGGCATGTTGGGTCGCGCACACATCTTTCAGACAAGGAAAATGAGCTGCATCACCACCTGCGAGTTGCGTCTCCCACAATGACAGCTTCAATTTGAACGCACATATGCTGTCATAATACTGTGACAACTTTGTTGCACCCTTGCAGCACTTTGTTCAAGTTATTGAAGTGCTCTGTAACATCCACCATAAATGCAAGGTCCTGCATCCATTCTGTGGACTGAAATTCTAACACTGGTTTACCCTTTTTTTCCATGAACTGTTCAATTTCCTCTCGTAATTCAAAGAAACGCCTCAGCACAGCACCTCTGCTTAACCATCTTACCTCAGTGTGGTATGGCAGCCCATAGTTGTGGTCTTTCTCTCGGAGAAGGCTGTCAAACTGACGGTGATTCAGGCCTCTGGATCGGATGAAATTAACAGTTTGGATGACCACCTTCATGACGTTATCCATCTTTAATGACTTGCAGCACAAAGCCTCCTGATGCAAAATGCAGTGGAAAGTCCAAAAATCACGTCCTCCATTTGCAGTCTGCACTCTCTCTCTCTGAACTTTGTCACAACACCTGCTTTTTTCCCAATCATTGAGGGCGCACCATCTGTAGCCAGGCTGACAGCACGGGACCAGTCCACTCCGACCCTGTCCAGGGCGCCGACGAGTGCGGTGAAAATATCAGCTGCTGTTGTAGTATCCGTCATTGGCACGAACTCCTCGGTGACGGTCAAAGTGTCATCAACTCCGCGGATGAATATGGCCAGTTGCGCAACATCTGTAATGTCCGTGCTTTCGTCTGAAAACGCAATAAATGACTTTACTTTGTGCTTCAATTGGCTGTCCAAATCCACCGAAAGATCAGAAATCCTGTCTGAAACTGTGTTTCTTGTCAGGCTGATATTTGCAAAAGCCTGGCGCTTTTCAGGGCACACAATCTCCGCAGCCTTCAGCATGCATGTTTTCACAAATTCCCCCTCGCTAAATAGCTTTGAAGCCACTGCAATTTCATTAGCAATAAGGTAGCTGGCTTTCACTGCAGCGTCACTGATTTCTTGGCTATGAGTAAACACAGACTGCTGTTTCTTCAGACCCGCCAACAATTCATTCACCTTCTCTCTTCTCTGTTGTCCTTGAAAGTTGTTGTATTTGTCGGCATGAAGAGTCTCATAGTGGCGACGAACGTTATATTCTTTCAGCATTGAAACGTGATGTAAACACACCAAACACACAGCTTTCCCATTAAATTCCGTGAATAAATAAGAGGATGACCATTTTTCTTGGAACAGTCTGCACTCTGCATCCACTTTTCTCTTTTTTGACAGAGACATTTTGGGGCAATGCGGGTGTCAAAGCACGTAATTGTTAAATCGGGCATGCAGAATGACAAGCTAGCTCCGGACTAGCTGTAGCCTTCTTGCTCAGCCCCGGTATAAACAGTTTGCTTGCTTAACAGAATTGCTATTGCGACATCCAGTGGACACATTTAGAACAGCACTTTATTTCATTGAAACAATTGCAGCTCATTTTTATGCTTTGCGAAATCATCTCGCGGGCCGGATTAAACCCGTAAGCGGGCCTGATCCGGCCCACGGGCCGTACGTATGACACCCCTGCTCTAGATAGATAGATAGATATGTACTTTATTTATCCCCAGGGGGAAATTTGTAAACGAGGGACAATTTGTCCCTCTACCAAGGACAAATAAAGTCAATGATTGACTGATGGATTGGTTGATCTTGTGAAATACATTTAATTGCTTTCTTGCCAAGAGGTAGTCGGATAGCTTAGCATAGGACTGGAAACGGGGAAGCTGCTAGTCTGGCTCTGTCCAAAGGTAACAAAACCTGCCTACCAACAGCTCTAAACTGAAACAAGTATAAGAACATTGAGGTTTTATGAGACCATGTGTTTTATCGTCATCTTGCTGTGTGTGATTAACAAAAAACAAGTTGCGAGCTTTGATTGTTTATTTTGGTCATGAACTGGTATTTTCTAGAATTGCAAAGGTCATTGGAGGACTCTGTCAAGCCTCTGAGAATGCTGCAGATAGTGTGTTATTGTTTGAATGTGCCACTGGGTCACTAACTAATCAGACACAGTTCATGGAGGATGAACCAGATGTTGACAAGAGTCAGAGTAAAGAATAGACTGGCTGTCCAATGGACGTGTGACATGTTGCTTTGAGTCAGATTCCATTTCACACACAGCCGTGTGTGTGTGTGTGTGTGTGTGTGTGTGTGTGTGTGTGTGTGTGTGTGTGTGTGTGTGTGTGTGTGTGTGTGTGTGTGTGTGTGTGTGTGTGTGTGTGTGTGTGTGTGTGTGTGTGTGTGTGTGTGTGTGTGTGTGTGTGTGTGTGTGTGTGTGTGTGTCGCATCATCTATACTTCAGGTGTTTTTATGTCAGTGAGGCCTCCTCTGTTTCTTCATTTTACTGATACTTTCTCTCTCTGGCCACCAGCAAAACACCCTCCTCTCAGCTTGACACACTTCTAGATATTACACGCACACACTTTGTGTCCTTTTGTCCCAAGTGAATTCTTCTGCCCACCTCCTAATCTGCACGATGAGTAAGTTATGAATCAGATGCTGAGCCAAACAACAAGGTGGTGCTAAATAAAGCACCTGACCCACTCAGGGCTGTGCTCAGAATAGGCTCACACACTCCCCAAATGTTGCCCACAATAACAAAAACGTGAGTTTAATAAGTGAGCCTCAGCTGTGTATTGAAAGATCAAAACATGCTCACATGTACTGCAACCACATTCTGCTCCCAACATGACAGCATGTACGGACCTTTCTGTTTCAGGGACGTTTGGGTCCTTAACTTTCTTATTAAATGATGCAGTTTCTTATAAAACGACGACGTGGAGGCTCCGTAGTCTGAACCGAAAATACAAACTTCTTCTTTCAGCCTAGACAAAGCCAGCGCTTCCCAGATCTACTCCCTCTATTCTTACATGCACAGTAAAAGCCCTAGACATATACATTTTGCGGGCAAGTATTTCACATTTTAGTGTTGTTTTTTTGTCATGCTGCCAGCTTACAAAGGTCTTTTAGATTGAAATTGAAGTTTTAAATACATATACATTTTCCCCCTAAAACTCCTGCTATTGTCTATCACTCTTTGTGCCCCCTCCCTTTGTTAATCACCAGTGAAAAGCCTCATGCAGAACTGTTGTCTTCCCTCTCTGTTCCCTTTTTAAATGCATCCAATACGTTTTGTCTTTGTTGTTCTGTCTGATCCTCTTCTAACCATTAGTACATTATGTGCTTTCAACGTCTTCCTCCACAGCAATAACTCTTTACTGCTTACATCAATTAGTTAACCATTGACACGGGAAGAACCTATTTCTTTCTCCACTATAGGAGTTGATCCTTCCAGTTCAGTTACAGCAGCCACGTTCTCAAGAGCTCCTCGATCACAGCCTTGTTTATCCTCTGCGGCCTGTGTGTCCTAGATTGATTGGAGTTGAGGAAGAAATGCGAAATGGACTTGCATGTGTATAGCGCCTTGCTAGTCTCCTGACCAGTCAATGCACTGTCATCATTCACACCCTTTCATACACTGATGGCAGAGCCTACCATGCAAGGGGCCATCAGGACCCCAAACTGATTCACGCACATTCATACACCGATGGCACAACCTTTGGATCTGACCCGATCGAACCGCCGATCTTCCGATTGGCAGACAACCCGCTTTATCTCTGAGCCAAAGAGGAAGACCACCAGTGTGTGGGCATGGGAACTTGGGAAGATGGAGAGAAGAGCAGAATGTCTGGAGAGAGATGATCATTGTAAATAAAGCAAGGGAATGTTATTCAAAAGAGGCTGCGATCTGAATATAGTGGAGAGGCAACTCTTGCCTCTTTTAAAAATCAGCTGTTCACGGACCTACAGGTTGTCTTTCTTTCTTTGTAACGAGGAAACAACTGCGCACATTCTTCTCCATGTTAAACCTTGGCTGGGATCAATAAAGCTTTTAGCAAGCTGGTGAAAAATAGAAAGCCTCCATCACGGGTTACTGGATCAAATGTCTTCTTGATCGGTGTTAAGTGTGTGGAGAAGGACAGAACGTGCTCAGCTTTACATCCCAGAATCTAACAAAGCAACTTCTCTCTGGGTCTTTGTCTGAGCTAGTCTTTGCCTCACGTGTCCTCCCCCTCTCGGCCCTCCCAGGCTTCACATCATTACACAATACTGGTTTCCAACTGTTGACACCCTCTAACGGCTATTTCCACCACTTCTCCCTTGTTTTGCATTCAATATGTAAGCAAGGCCCTCTGTGGGTGACTCGGTCATGACTCTTTGTTTGAGAACATTTTGTCTCCTCTGGAATAACAAAATAATGCAAATGACTGTACACTTCCCCTCCTGTGCATGTGCCATGTCCCGGCCCCGCCTCTAGCCCTGCCCTCAGCAGAGCGATCTGTCAGCTGATTGGTGCTGCTTTTGTGTTTACATGGAAGTCTCACCCCCTAGTTTTTTTTTTTTTAGCAACTCATGATCTGCCAGGCTAAACTTAAGTTCCTTAACCTGCCTCCACACTGAAGTAAACAGAGGACACGAGGCTGTAGAAACAAAGCCTCTACATTTTACAGTTGTCCTGCTTGAAGTTCTACTTATTACACAAGCAGTAGCCTTGAGCAGGTTTATATTATTATGGGTTTTGACACCCCTGAAGATGTCCTGCAGATATGGAACCAGCAGCAGCCTCGAGCAGACCGGCTAACCGCCCTCTTCTGCCCGCTATTCCCCTCCAGGCAGCCGCAACCCACCCCAGGACAGGCCCCCATGGTGTCCCCATGGGCTGAGACCACCCCCATCCCCGTTCCCACCCAGATTCACAACTACCAGCGCATCAAGCAGAACCTCTCCAGCAGCCCGACAACCATGCTGTACAGCTCCCCCAGGTAAGAGCTGTCTCTGCTGGGTCGGGGGGGGGGGGGGGGTCCTATGGTCCTGGATTATCCTCGTTAGTTTTTATAGGGTTGATACACATTTTTACCGATACATTTCCAAGTCTTTTCCGTGCCTTTGAGGCAAGTCTTCATGATTATATATTCTCTGAAACGTTTGTGTGTACATGAAAGAATGAATAAAAGGTCGGAGTCTGAAGTCACCCAACGCAACAAGTGACGTAACTGATCTGTCCGACCTTTTATTTCCTTTTTTTGTCATGAAGATGTTTTATTTATTCTTCACAAACGTGCTGCAATATTATAGCACCAGAAAACAGAAACAAAAACAGGACAGTGTCGTAGACACTGCACCCCACATGCCATTAAGGCTGTCTAACACAGAACACAATGTGATGATCCCCTCCTCTAATAACTCTGAGGGTGTTACCCTTCAGTGACTTTCCACTCAGTTATTCAGATTACCTAACAGTAACTCGTATGAGGCTGTAGCTGTCATGAGTGTGATCCAGCTTGTGTTTGACCCGTTCATTAGTGTGATTGCATTAAGGAAGCCTGCAAGAGCTATCTTAAACTGTGCATTTGTGAGTCCTGCTGGTAAAACAGATTTGGCTCCAAGAAGGCAAAGACATGGCGTGCTTGGCCGGGGGCTGATCCAACCACTCCTCAACTGCCCGACCACTCGGGTCTAGGATGGAGAAATCAGTAGATAGTTCTACATGAGGTGGAGAAAATAATTCAAAGAGCTTTTCCACTACTCACAGCTTTGAATAAGACGATGCTTTTTAAGTCTGACTGGAGTCCAATAATATCTATTACGGTAATAACTTTATAATGCAGACATTTGCTGTTACTATCCCTTAGTGGCCAACCAACCAACTATTGACAATATTCTCCCAGACCTCTTGTGTAAGATCAGTATCCAGGTCCCTTTGTCATATCATCCTCAGACTCTCACTCTCACCATGAAGAGCATTTGCTGTCATGTTATGAAATACAGAGGGTGATTGTACATGAAGTTGTATGAACCTTTGCAGTACGCTGTCATCCTGTCCTGTATTGTAACCCATGGACTGTACTTGGAGGTCTCTCCAAAAGTCCCCATTATCCATTGAGCTATATCAATCTTATAGACCTTGATAGGAGAAGAACACTCCCTCCCCAAATAGATCAGCAAGTGGCTAAACCCTTTGTGTGCCATGCCTTAGATATAGTTTTCTTTCCTACAGGAGGAAATCCTGTGATTAAGAGCGCAGCATTTCCCCAAACATGTAACTGTGTTTGTACTGAGACAGTCCAAACATTTCACGGATATTGTTCCAAAACCTTTTGAATTATTAAGCTTTTTGCGATTTGTTTTTAAATTGGATATCTATTTTCAGCAATGTTTTTGCCATTAATTTCAGTTTTCAGCATTCCAATGCATTTTCAGCAGGAAATGCTTTTTCTAGTTTTTTAAGCTACAGAAACCGTTCAACTATTAAAATGTTCAGCTCTTTCACCAGAGGGGTGCTATGACTTTTCATATTTCTAACCTTTAAACTTTTTGAATTATTAAGCTTTTTATTTTCAATGGGATCTCTATGGAGAATATTTTCAAATGGCTTCAGGCACACAGGTGTTCGCGATTGAGCCAATTAGTGATGTTTATAAACACAGACTCACAGATCTCTCTGTGTCTCTCATACAGTCATTCAGGTCTTAGGGATCTTCAGAGGTCTTTCCCCCCTCCTCCACCCCCCCCCCCCACCCCACACACACACACCCACCCCATTTTAAAATAAAAGCCGCACACACATGATTTGTTGCAGCTGTTACGTGTTGCATCTCGGCCAATCAGACATGAGTATTCTGATAAGTTTCCTGATTCGAGTGACATTTACACACACCGCGACACAAGAGGGAGAGACGAGGAAAGACATGGCAGAGCAGGACAACAGTCATGTAAGCTGTAAAAGATAAAACATCGGACAATCTCCAAATGAGAAAGTTTGCCAGAGATATCAGAGTCTCTCTCTCGCTCTCTCTCTCTGCCTCTCTCTCGCTCTCTCTCACAAATTCTTTTTTTTCTCTCTCTCTCTCTCTCTCTCTCTCTCTCTCTCTCTCACTAATTATTTCTTCTCTCTCTCTCCCTGTCTATGGCTCTCTCTCATACAGTCATTCAGGTCTTAGAGACTTTTAGAGGACCCCCACACACCCCATTTCAAAATAAAAGCCCCAAAGAGTGAATTCTAATTGAAATGCTTGTGATGAAGCCAGGCATTTAATAACCTCTGTTTATGTGTGTCAAACATGATGATTATGTCTCCGCTCCCCCTCGCCCCACCACCCAGCACCACCCTTTCAAAATAAAAGCCCCATGGATTAACTGTATTTAAACAAGCTCAAAATTTGGCTTTTTTGTTGAAATGGCTTTTCACTCCTCTCCCTCTATCTCTCTCTGTCTCTCATACAGTCATTCAGGTCTTAGGGATCTTTAGAGGTCTTTCCCCCCTCCTCCACACCACACACACACGCCATTTTTAAATGAAAGCCCCACAGAATGAATCCTAACTGAAATGCTTGTGATGAGCCTGTCATTTAATAACTGGTTTGTGTTTATCTAACATTATGATTCTGGCTCCTCTCCCCTTCTCCCCCACACCCCACACCCCATTTCAAAATAAAAGCCCCAGAGAGTGAATTCTAACTGAACTGCTTGTGATGAAGCCTGTCATTTAATAACCTCTGTTTATGTGTCAAACATGATGATTATGTCTCCTCTCCCCCTCCCCCCCACCCAGGCCCACCCTTTCAAGATAAAAGCCTCATGGATTAACTGTATTTCAACGTTTAGCTCAAAATTTGGCTTTTTTGTTGAAATAATGAATGCTCTTACTAATACTGCGACAACTACTACTATTGCTAATATTTCTAGTATTATTACTACTACTACTACTAATTCAACTTTTGCTGTTGCTACTATTCCTGCTACTGCTATTACTGCTACCATAAATAGTATTACTACCACTACTGCTATTACTACCACTACTATTATTACTTATACCACAACTGCTAATACTGCTATTCCTGCTACTACCAGTACTAATACTACTACAGCTATTAGTACGACTGCTACTAGTACTACTACTACTGCTACTTCAAAAACTGACTTTACTATTACTATTACTACTACTACTTATTATACTACTACTACTGTTCTATAAAATACTACGACCACTACTACAGCTATTACTACGACTACTGATACTACTACTTCTACTACTTCTTCTAATTACTAACACTTCGACTACAACTTCTACTACTACTGCTACTACAAATATCACTCCTGCTACAACTAGTACTTATTCAAATGCTACTAATACTGATACTGCTAATAATACTTCTCCTACAACTACAACTTATACTGCTACTACAACAAATATCACTACCGCTGGAATTCTTTTAAGCTACAGAAACCGTTCGAAGATCAAAATGTTCAGCTATTTCAGGAGAAGGGTGATATAACTTCATATTTGTAATCTTTCAACTTTTTGAATTATTAAGCTTTTAGCAACTTTATTTTTGAATGGGTTTCTATGGAGAAGATTTTCAAATCCTCTTAAACTTCTTCAACTTTCAAATTCTTCAACTTCCTCATACTTTCAGCTACAGACACCATTTCAACTTTCAAATGTTGAGAAAACCCTGAACTATTGCCGACATGATTCAGCTTTTTGATATCTTTTAAACTTTTTGAACTGCAGCAATTTAACTTATGATTTTTCAGCACTTTTCTGACTTTATAATGGGTGTGTATTGCGCAGCTTAGAGTGCGTGATATCACCGCTAGAGTGAAGAGCAGCTTGAGATTCTTGTGAAAAAAACATTTGTATTTTGCCACTGTGTCCACAATCTTCACTCTTCATGTATAATTTCTGGATGTCGAAGTAGCTAATATTGTCCTTGTCGTAGAAAAATTACTGTAGAATCCCACAGATTTCCACATTTGACACGGAAGCCGTTAATTGAGAGGAAAACCAACTTTCTGCTCCATAGAGACCAATGTTAAATTTTGCTTCAAAAACATCTTCCACAGAACAAGGTACCCCATTTGTAGATCGCCAGTTAAGCCACATTTTTTACACTACAGACACAATTTTTACAGGATCTGTTCTACAACTCATCCTTCCTCTCATTTATTAATATCGGAGCAATAGGAGCTACGTTATGGGAGTTGTGAGGATTTGTTTGAGAGGCGTTTCCCTGTTTTATCTCCATGAAAAAGCTGCAAGGACACAGGTGTTTCTGATTAAGCTAATTTGGGATGTTGCTAAACACACAGACACACATGCACTCCTCTGTCTCTCTCTGTGTCTCTCTGTGTCACAGGTAGCCAAAATGACCTGGCCCAGATCCGGCATAAGCCCGGCACGCCGGAAGAAACGCGGCGGGCCGGGTCCGGTTGCCGACTCGTCTGAGACTCGGCATGAATGACGCCCCAGAATCGGGCCGAATACGCCGGCCCGATTCCGGATTCCGTCACTGCTGTCACTGGGCCGTAATCGAAACTAACCAGGACCAGCATCGGCCCGAGCTCGGCTCGCCAGAAGAAACGCGTCGGGCCGGGTCCGGTTGCCGACTCGGCTGAGACTCGGCATGAATGACGCCCCAGAATCGGGCCCGACTCGGCTCTGGCCCGGTTGCCGACTCGGCATGAATGACGCCCCAGAATCGTCGTAGTCATTTTGTAAATAGTGGAAGCAATGTCGAGGATATCTACCAGGGAGAGGAAAGTCCAGCGAGATTTTTGGAGGAGGATGGACAGGAGGAGACAGAATGACTGGATGTGTGAGGAGTGCAAGGTTGGGCTCTGTCTTCAGCTGGAAAGGAACTGCTTCAGGGACTACCCTGGAGGGACTACCCTGGAGGCCCGCGTTTATAAATGCCAGATTGGGCCCGGATTTGGCAGCCATCAATGGGCCAGAATCTGTTTCAGTGCTGGCTGCCGATTAACCCGGCTACCATCTCACAGCCAGAATAGGCCCGTGTCTATAATGCCAGATTCGGTCCAGATTTGGCAGCCATCAATGGGCCAGAACCTGTTTCAGTGCTGGCTGCCGATTAACCCGGCTGCCATATCACAGCCAGAATAGGCCCGCGTCTACAATGCCAGATTGGGCCCGGATTTGGCAGCCATCAACGGGCCAGAACCTGTTTCAGTGCTGGCTGCCGATTAACCCGGCTGCCATGTCACAGCCAGAATAGGCCCGCGTCTATAATGCCAGATTGGGCCCAGATTTGGCAAAAATGAAATGGGCCAAAGCTGGCTCACATTTGGCCGCATCGAGCCGGAACACAGCCGAGTCAGCCGACACTCAGCCGCAATACGGCAGAGTCCGCTGGCTACCTGGGGTCTCTCATAGTCATTCAGGTCTTGGAGACTTTTAGAGGACCCCCCCCCCCCCCACACACACACCCCATTTTAAAATAAAAGCCACACACACATGATTTAGAGATATACGTGTTGCAGCTGAGCCAATCAGATATGAGTATTCTGATGAGTTTCCTGATTCGAGTGACATTTACACACATAAGAGGGAGAGGCGAGGGACTTTTAGAGACTTTTAGAGGAACCCCCCCCCCCCCACACACACACCCCATTTCAAAATAAAAGCCCAAAAGAGTGAATTCTAACTGAAATGCTTGTGATGAAGCCAGGCATTTAATAACCTCTGTTTGTGTGTCAAACTTTATGATTATGTCTCCTCTCCCCCTCTCCCCCCCACGAGCCCCACCCTTTCAAAATAAAAGCCCCATGGATTAACTATATTTAAACAAGCTCAAAATTTGTCTTTTTTGTTAAAAGAATTAATGCTCTTACTAATACTGCGACAACTACTACTGCTGCTGCTAATATAGTATTACTACTACTACTATAACTTTTTCTGTTGCTACTATTACTACTACTGCTCCTGCTATTGCTGCTACCATCAATATTATTACTACCACTACTGCTATTCATGCTACTAAAAGTAGTAATACTACTACAACTATTAGTATGACTGCTACTAGTACTACTACTGCTACTTCTTCTACTGCCATTACTATTACTACTACTACTGTTATATTAAATACTACGACCAATACTACATCTATTCCTATGACAACTGATACTACGTCTTCTACTACTTCTTCTAATTACTAATACTTCGACTACTAATAATACTTCTACAAATATCACTACTGCTACTACTAGTACTTATGCTAATGCTACTAATACTTCTACTACAACTTCTACTACTACAAATATCACCACTGAAATTTTTTAAGCCACATAAACCATTAGAATATCAAAATGTTCAGCTCTTTCAGGAGAGGGGTGATATGACTTTTCATAGTTGGAATCTTGAAACCTTTTGAATTATTAAGCTTTTTGCAATTTTTTAAAAATTGGATATCCATGTTCAGCAATGTTTTTGCAATTAATTTCAAATTTCAGCATTCCAACGCATTTTCAGCAGGAAATGCATTTTCTAGTTTGTTAGTATTCTTTTATTCTCACTTTAGGGAGGAAGAATTTGGCAAGTAGAATTCCTTCATATACTGTATGGATCTTTATTTTGCTTTATTTTAGAAATAACACCCTGCAACTAGATACTACGATAGAAGGAAGTGGAGTAGTTTGTGTTGAGCTCTGAATATGATATCTTAATATGTGCTAGCACCAGAACGTCGAATTCGAATCTTCGAAACCGTAGTCTAAAAAAGCAACAACAATGGGTGACGTCACGTTGACTGCGTCCACTTCTTACATCGCGTATATGGGACACACACAATGTGTTGTGGTGAGAAACGCTGAATGTAAACATAACCTTTGTTTGATGTCAAGAACACTCCACAGGGCATTTCATTAAAAACTGTACCTCGTGCAGTTGTGTCATGTCGTATCATTTGATTTGCGATTCACAGACTTCAGATTATGTATATTGTGTATCTCAGTAATTACACGAGGTCCCCACAAACTCCAGCACATGCTTTGTTTCCGTGTGACTCAAATCTGAGGTCTGGGAGAATTGGCTGACATGAGCCAAAGGGAGAGGAAGGAGGTCACTCAGAAACATTATTTGAATAACTGAATCCTAGAGGAAGCAAAGTATTGTATCAATGTCTTTAACGTCACTCTTTGGATTGGTTCAGTGCTGATTGAGACAGAGCATTTTCCTCATGGCTCTGAAAGCTGAATGAATTTTACTTGAACTTGGGATAGTCTGTGCAACTACTTTTACTGATGTTTTTTGTGATGTGTGGTTGTGTTGTCTAGGTCTGGCACTGTGAGGCGGTCCAACACTAGTCCCATGGGGTTTCCCAAGGTGGGGTCGGCGTCCCCCAGCTCTGCAGACGTCCCCCAGACAGTAGGCAGGCGTCTCTCCACCGGCAGCTCTCGGCCCTACTCCCCCTCACCTCTTGGTAAGGACGTGTCCAGACGTGGCTCCCAGCACACCAGCTTTTTAATAACACGTTCCAGACATGAGTTTGACTCGCAATGTGAATAACTGTGTTTTTGTTTGCAGTGGGCACCATCCCTGAGCAGCTGGGTCACTGCTGCTGTCACCTGCAGAACCACGAGTCTCGCAGCCGCAGCTCCTCAGGAGGTCCGTTCACTTCAGCTGTCCTCCAAAGCCTGGTCCCCTGGTCAACCCTAACTGTGCCAACTTGTTCACTTAGATTCAATTTATGGTCCTGTAGGAAACGTGGGATGTTGAAATAGCACATGTTAATTAGTTAACACTGAAACATGAAGCATAAATTGGAAATTGTATCATATGTATGAATATTTTGTATGATTTAAAAACATGTGAATTTTGGAAGTGATTCCATCTAAGCTGACTTTTTAACGCTCTGAAAAAAAAGCAGCGCAGCATTCGAATGTTGATTTTAGAATTCCAATGTCAACATTATAAATGAAGCTTCAGACTCTTTGGTACAGCCCTACTTCCTGCAGCATTCATTTAAATCCAATGCAGAATAAAGCTAGAGCCGAAGACAGCCTTCAGCTGAGAGACAATTGAGACATGAAGTTATGTGACCTCTGACCTGCCAGAGAGAATGCACAAACCCACGTTGTCCATGAACAATCTGATTCAACACTATACATCACATGCTAATTATAGTACTATATAGTATACAGCCTTTTAACTTGAAATTGACTCTAATCCGGCCCCTCTAGGTTCCCCCGTCCCCTCTTCTCAGCTCCTTGGGCCTCGGCTCCAGAGCGCCCCCACCCTGACCGAGTTCTACCAGACCAGGCAGAAACTCCACAAGCAGTTATCGGACCCTGTGCAGCCTTCCGTCTCCTCCTGCAGTCATTTCCCTCAGCTCGGTCGACCAGCCAGCCTCGGCTCCTCCCCCACCAAGCTCCTGGGCACCTCCCCCCGCACATCCGACTGGCTGCAGAAGTCGCCGCTGCCTACGATCATTGGCTCCCCGACTAAGGTGAGTGCAGATGTTATTAAGTGTGCAGATGATCCAAATTAACTAAAATGTCAGCTGTTAAAGTTTCCCTGTTTAATGTTTCTTCCATTCAGACCATTGCGGCACCATTCAAGATCCCCAAAACGCAGGCGTCCTGTAACTTGATGGCACTGGCGGACAGCCCCGTGCCCACCAAGACGCTGGCAGATGCCCGGGATATCTGTGCCCACCACTGCAGCCCGTACCTCAGTGGACGCCCAGCTGCCCCTGAGGCCAGCAGGACCGTTGGCAGGTAGGCCTCCCTGAAACAAATGTGTCTTCTGTCTGTTCGCTTCGCTTGTTCCCTACTTCTCTTTTGCACCCACCTCAGCTTCCACCGTAATCAATGTTACACTGATAAATGAACGTCCATTGACCTGGCTGATCAGGTCTGGTCATTATGGTTCATCACCAATATAATGGACATGATGCTATTCAGTTTTTATATGAAGTAGCTATTGTACAATTGATCTGTAGTACACCTATTGACTGACTACAAGAGTCCTGACTTACTTGCTCCTTTATGTATTTTGCTGGGTTAAATGTGGGGAGCCAGTTTCACACGGGCTCAATTTAGTCTCAGATGCATTTATAGGCACACAAAACACATTTCTGTGTCTGTACTTTCCTGGCATAGAAATAGAAATACATTTGTGTTCTGTCAATCATGTCGTGTATATTTACATGCTAAATGTATGTATGTGTATGTATGTGTATGTATGCTAAATGTATGTGGTGGAAAGGGCTCTAGCTTGGCGCACCGCGTTGTGTTGCTTTGACCCACCCCCGTCTATCCTCTACCATATGACGTCACTCTGTCTGCTGTTTGACATTGCTCTGACGTTGTCTGTGCTATTCCCTGCAGGTCTGTGAGCACAGGTCGTCTGTCTGAGCAGCCAATCAGAATAACTCTGGGTGGACAGGCCTATCAGGGCAGCACTGACAGCTTGAACACAGAGCGACCCATGGACACAGGTAGGCTACACTGCTGCACACACAATGCGTTTACCACAGGTTGCCCTATTTCAGTCACTTAGTCAACATAAGAAATTACTCATGTTGTCTGTATTCTTCAATATACAAAATTCTGTATGAACATAAAGTCTGAGGAATGATTCTGTTATTTCATACAGCGTACTTTTTTTACAACTACCGGTATGATGCCTCATTTAATCTACGCCAGTGTATGACAGAGAATGAAAACAATAAAATGTCTTCTTCCCAAAGCCCCTGCGGGTCCCAGCGGGCTGATTCACGGTGGGTCAGCAAGTCCTCGTACTGTCCTTTTCACCGTGGGTTCACCGCCTAACAGCTGCACTCCTCCTACCTGCAGCCACCTGGGCACACGGCCACGCACCATCTCAGGTGAGGGCCCTTCCCTAGCTGAGCTAGTGTGCAAGCAAATAAGCTATTAACAGTTGGAAGCAAGACGGCGGTGAGGTATTTGTTAGTAGCACTGATCTCATGATCCTCCACCTCTCCTCCCTGTCCTTGTCTCAGTGGGCTCTAACAGTTCGGCCGGCTCCCTGTGCTCCACCAGTGGTCGGGTCTATGTTGGTTCTCCTCCCGGCATGGCCCTGTGCTCCTCTCCTCCAGGAGGTTTTGGGGGCGGGCAGGCTGTTCCTGGGACTGAGGGGGCTCCCAGCAGCCTGCGCTATGTTCCCTATGGGACCTCCCCTCCCAGCTTGGAGGGATTCATCACATTCGAAGCGCCAGAGCTGCCTGAGGAGACCCTCATGGAGGTGAGGGAGTGTGGTGTCTATTTCTCATTATTTAACAGGGAAATGGATCTGTCAGACAACTTCATGACTCACTGGTATACTTTCTTTTTTTTTTTTAAATCTTGTTGTTGTGTTTTACGTTTAATTTTTGTCCGGTCCAGCGCGAGCATACAGATACCCTGATGCACCTACGGATGATGCTTTCATTCACTGACTGCGTCCTGGAGATGGCAGCAGTGCGAGCTGGAGGGACGGAGTTTGGCGTGTCGGCCGCCTCACTCTACCCCCCCCAGGACAGTGTGGTTGTGGACCAGATCAGCCAGCTCAGCAAAGAGTGGGGGTAAGGAATGGCTTAGGTCTAGTTTGACCCTCTGATAATCTCCCCAATGTGGTGTAGTGTGAGGAGGCCCTTTGTTCAGTGGTGTTGCTGCAGTATTTTATATACTCTGGTTGTGCTGCCCCCTACAGGCAGGTGGAGCAGCTGGTGCTGTACATGAAGGCAGCTCAGCTCCTGGCTTCTTCTCTCCATATGGCCAAAGCTCAGATTAAATCTGCCAAACTCAATCCCTCCACGGCTGTCAAACAGGGTAAGGACACTTCATTTCCCATTACTTGACTTAACCTGTGAGCAGTGCGTTAAACTGGAACCTGTGAGCGAGGAACTTTCAAATACACGTTTATGCAAACAATATTTATTCCCTCTCTCTGTCTGCTCTCAGTGGTGAAGAGTTTGAATGAGCGTTACAAAAGCTGCATATCCCTCTGCCGCCGTCTGACTGACAAACTCAACCACTTCTTCTCCGATAAGCAGCGCTTTGTAGACGAAATCAACAGCGTCACAGCAGAGAAGCTCATCTACAATCATGCTGTGGAGATTGTGAGTATCAGACACACAGTACAGAAATAAATAACAGTCTTCAGGAGTTACAGAGACAAAGTGATTGGAGTCTGGTAATGATTCTTGTACTTTCCACTTGGTTTTTTTCAAGCGGTATGTTCAGTAAAGTGCAGCGCTAATCTATGCTAGTCAGGCTAATGTGATGCTGTCTGTGTATTTGTGCATCAGGTTCAGTCAGCAGCTCTGGATGAGATGTTCAAGCAGACAGAAGATATAGCCTACCGCTACAGCAAGGCCGCCATGCTGCTGGACGGCCTGTCCAAGATCCTACAGGACCCTACTGACATTGAGAATGTGGTCAAGTGTGAGTACAAACTCTGAGAGAGAGACGCACACACACACACACACACACACACACACACATGCCCAGTCCTACACAATAGGCCTCATGCAGGAACCACTCGCATGAACAGATTGGGTCTTAAAGGGACAGTGTGTAGGATTTGGTGGCATCTCGTGATGTGGATGCAGATTGCAACCAACTGAATACCTGAAAGTATGTGATAGAATATCAAAGCTTTCTCGCTGCCTCCCCAAAGCTGTTTGCTCGTCCTCTAACACAGTTTTACAAGTGTTGATGGACAGAATGCTGAGATTGGGTTATTTTCTCCAGCTCTACAGCATTCCTCCTCCGTTCATGGGTTTCGAGGAGTTGAATCCATCCTCCCAGCAGGAGATGGATTACCTGTCAATAGACAGACAGTTTCTGTTACAGGTCACAGATCTCTAACCATCAAACAATTGATTCTTCACTGTCTACTTCAAAGTGTATACTTTCAGGTCAGGGTGGCTTTGAAACACAGAATATTCTTGTGTCTCAGCTTCCAGCAGGTAGCCTATGAGTACACAGACTTCTTTAGGCGCTGTGCCGGCCCCCCCTTCTGCTTCATAGTGACCATAGCAGGGCTATACCAAATCCCTCCTTCTTAACTTAAAGAGTTCGTTCAGGTCAAGGGTTGCACATCTGGATGCTTTTTGTCCATCACCCCATACAGGGGACAGGGAGGCAAAGTTACATCTGCTTTGCCCGGATTTTGGCATGTTATGTTGAACACCCCGCCCCCAACAGCAGGCCTTATATACTGTTGGGTCGGCACATAATCGGGTAGGCACGTCCTGATTAACTGGCCGCGGTTATGTAAATTTTCCAATGTCCAAATGTTTTCAGAGAATTTGGCACATTCACCATATTTCTTGTTCTCAGAATTGTCTCTTGGGTACAAGCAAAATTCCAGATCTGAAGTGTCATGAGTGTGGAGTGTGAATATGTCCAGAACCTTTTAACCCTTTGATTTACTATGTAAGTGTGATATGCATCTTTGCTTCCCAATTGACTGAGAGGTTTATTTACCTCTTTCAGTTTTAAGTTATACACTTCATGTCATGGTACAGCTCTGCGGTGGTCCAGCTCTGCGGTGACACAGCATTGACAGCTGTGGCTCTTCTAACACCACTACTGCCTGATTCCTGACAATAGGTCTGTTAGCTATGAAGTGTGAAGGTGTGCAATAAAAGAGCCCAACAGGTAGCCGTTTACAGCAATGTGGGGGTTTGTGATCAAACCTTATCAACGCGTACCTCTTCGTGAACAGGCAGCATTTATCAGGCTGAAACGAGCAATATACAATAACTATGTGCAGCTAAGAGAGTCTGCTGGATCTGCAGGACTAGCAGACCTGTAGTCTGTCTGATAATGTAATTGTTCTTGCGTTTACTTTGTTTGAACAACGTCTCTTTACATGTTGTTGTTTTGTGTATTTTCCCTGCAGACAAAGCCAGCGTGGACCGCAGGATCTCAGCCCTCTGCTACTGCACTGTCACACTCTATGAGTAGCTGCCCCCCTCACACAAACACACATACACACAGAGGGACCAAGTCCTGAGCCTATCGACGACCATCTTCACAAAGCCTCCGCTCCTTCCTGTAGCAGTTCAAGCACTTTTCATTTGAATCTGTATTTATCGTCATACTGGCTGCATCACGGACTGAACTGTGACAAGCGACTGATGCACACATTTACAACCAAAGATGACAACGGATCAAGAAAAAAAACAAAGGCTGAAACCAGATGTGCACTTTCAAGTGCAGTTTTCTTCAGACGCTATGTTGGTGGAAAACCATCTGATCAACATGTATAAAAAAAACGAATATCCGTCTTTCAAGATATCATTTGTTTTTTACCAGAAGAAAAAGAGGATGGACGGGATTATGAGAAGACGATGATCCTGCTTACTATGTGATATCAGTGGTTATTTACTCTGTGTTTAATTTGTCATTGTTCTTATTTATTGGTTCAGAAGAACTTGGGTGTTTAAGTCTCCTGCCTATCTTGAAAACCTCAAGTATTGGAGTCGAAGGAATTGGAAGAAATTAGCAAAGGGCTTACTGCCAATCAGAAACACAAACTCTTGTTACAGAAACTAGTCAGCCATGTGAGCAAAGGAACTTTTTATTTTTATTTTTTCTTGTGTTAGCTCAAGCACTTTATTGTGGATTGAGAGGAAGAGAAGTGTAACTGTGAAGGCAGGGGGAAGGGTTTTCTAATCACTCCTGCTCCCACCTTCAAAACGTACCTGCTCCGTGTGCATGATGAGCGAGTACAGGATGCATACATTTCCCATAAGGCAGAGCAACCAGGGCGAAGTGTACCGGTAATTGGCTACAGCCCAACTTTGTGGGACCTCTTCTGTCGAGATCAACTTGTTTTTTGACAGAACCACGTCTCTTTTTCGCTGATTATGATTTGATATATTTAAAGGGGCATGCCACTGATTTAAAGTAAGGATATTTATCGGCCTGTGCTACTTCAAATTAGACTTTTCTATTATCTAATTTTGATTTATCACGCATGTGTAATGTTAAATTGGAGGAATATCCCTTTAATTGCAGATACAACAGTTGTGTCTGGCATATGAAAAAATGGGCTACAATTTGAGTGCAGGCATTTTAAGGCTTCCTTGTCATTTACCATTGACATGATGTCAGATGCAATTGCTCACAAACATGAAACCAACATAATTTATGAAAAATATGTTTTGATAAATTGCATAAAACACACAGAGCTGGGGAGCTTTGATTGGCTTTAGTTAACTTGATAATAATTTTGCACTTGCTAAGAGACGCTTGTCACATTGTTTCCATTGTTCCGCAGTTTTGTAGGAGTGTAACAAACCCATGGGGATGTGCTGATTATGTTGCTCATAGTGAGGAGGGGTTCAGGTACATTTAAGTGACAGTGGCTCACTCTGCTCCCATTTGTCTCAAGGTCGGTAGGTCCGGACATGGAGGAGAAAGGTGGCAGGCCCTTCTGTCACCACTGCAGTGCTGAACAACCAATCAGCAGCCACCTTAAACCCAGATGGAGTGAATTGTGAAACTGAATGGTTAATAAGTTTCATTTGACTAAAATACTACATTTTTTATGTGCTGTCAGTATATGTAGCTAATTATTTTTTTAACAAAACTTGATGTTTGCAAACTTGTATATATTTGTATGTGATGATTCCAGTCCTCTCTTTTTGGTGTGTGTGTGTGTGTGTGTGTGTGTGTGTGTGTGTGTGTGTGTGTGTGTGTGTGTGTGTGTGTGTGTGTGTGTGTGTGTGTGTGTGTGTGTGTGTGTGTGTGTGTGTGTGTGTGTGTGTGTGTGTGTGTGTGTGTGTGTGTGTGTGTGTGTGTGTGTGTGTGTGTGTGTGTGTGTGTGTGTGTGTGTGTGTGTGTGTGTGTGTGTGTGTGTGTGTGGGGTCACAGCTTGAGTTTTGGGGGTGTCCATGATGCCATCAGATGGCCTGCCTGTCAGTCTAAGAGCACAAATCTGTATATGTACATCGATGAATTTGATACATTGTATTCATGTCTGCCAAGGGTTTGATAAGAAACCTATTTTGGCACAACAGGGGTGTGCCAAAGAATAAAACATAACTTGCGGCAGCTCCAAAACTTTACAGAGAACTCTTTCTACCAGGACTGTTGAGATCAAGACACGTTTGTTTTGTGGGTCTTATGACATTTTTGGAAATGAGCGTGATCTCTTTAGATTTCAAACTCATCTCCCAAAATGTCTTGATACTCCATTTGTCACAATCTGCACTGCCTAGCATCCACCCTGTCTCTCTGCCTCCGCTCAAGTCATCTGCTGTGCTCCCAACGGTGTATGTTCTGTTTGTATGTGTGAGTGTCTATAAACACACGTGCACTTGCCAGGTGTGCATTAAGGCCAGTAGTATACAGTTATTTATGAAAAAGGAGGTGCCTTCTTCTTGTGGAAGTAGACAGAGGCCTACTCCTTTGTACAGGTGTGAATACATTCTTTTCTGTGTACAAATGTTTATAAATGCAGTCACAGGCACCCAGAGGTCCCTGGGCCTGGTCCTCTGATGTACTGTTCTTTTTCTGAGACATATCTGGGTTACAGTTTCCCTCGTCCTTGTCATGAGCACTCTGAACCACACAAAGCCTTTTACTGCACACTGAGTGAAGAGGGACAAATAAAGCTGATGGAAACCCGCCTGAACCTTTGCTCTGTACTTATTTTTTTTATTCTTTTTTTTTTATTCATGGGCTGTAACTGAAGATGGACTGTTTTGGATGAAGCATGGGTACCGAGTCAGCATTTTACCCTGTAGAACCTCTAGAATCTTGAATGTATGTGCCCTGTTGTTTTACGCTCCTCCAGCTTGATCTGAATGCATTTTGAAGTCACAACCATGATAATGCAACTCTCCAAGCACCGATTTTTAAAAGAGAAATGTCAACGTAATACTTGTGTCCCTCACCAAGGGGTGTCTGTCTTTGTTCTTTATGGAACACAAATACAGTCTTTGTTATTAAAAAGAGAAAACATTACAATGTCTTGCTGTGTTTTATTCTTTGGGCTTGGGTCTGTGTCGATTTCTCAGAGACTGAACGGTCAGACGAAACGATCTGAACTGAAAAACTTCATGTGATGATTATACTATATTATATAATGATTAAAATATAATCAAATTGTACTAACGATGTTGTGTTGACCAATAAAATGATCCCTTCCTCGTGGCGGGTGTTTGTCTTACGAGCTTGTATCTGACACTCTTGACCTGGTTCATCCACTTACCAACCAAGGCTTTATTATATTTTTGTAAATGTATGTATAAATATATATACATACATACCATTGTACCACCCATTCCTCTTTCTGTTAATAGCTACACCAGCCTTCTGTTGACATGCTAGAGGGGAACAAACGGTGGTGTCAGTCAGTGGACCAACTTACAGTTACGGTCACAGGTAGCCGCCGCATCTGCTGGTGATGCTGGTGGTGTGGCGCCAGTTAAAGCAACACAAGCCGTTGTATCTGGTTCATGATACAGTACTACTTCAATGTTCAACAGGAAAACCACTGGCGATCAATAACATTATACACCACGGCACCCAGACCTTCACTCACAAAAAACATACAGCACTAATGTTAACTGTAAATCAAAGAGCACAAAAGAGCACTTTGTAATACTATTATTTCTTATTTTGATAAATGAATTAATAAGTAAACAAATGACTAAATAGGAAATAATATATAAATGTATGAAAAGAATGAAATGAATGACTCAAAACAACAATTATCTCCTGCAAACTAATTCAGAGAAAAATGTATTTCCAATTGTGTGGACGCTTATTCAAACTTATTAATAAAGAAAACATTTCTAAAGACCAATCGGACTTAAAAATCCGATTAAAAAAAAACTTAAAAGCTAATTTCGGAATAGTTGAGGTGATATAGAACTACTTTTCTCAATAATTCCACATAATATATAAGTTGAGGAAATCTCTGACTACACATATACAGAAAATTTAACATTTTTACTGTGGTAATTAAGAGATTTTTTAAAGTAAATGTCCTACATTTGTTCCAAGAAATATCCAATAACTGAATATTTGAAGTGTTATAAAAAGTATTTCCTCAATAATTCCAAACAATGATTGATGTATACAGGTGCATCTCAATGAATTAGAATATCATCGAAAAGTTCATTTATTTCAGTAATTCAATTCAAAAAGTAAAACTCATGATATAGATTCATTACACACAGGGTGATATATTCCAAGCACTAATTGCATTTAATTTAGATGATTATGGCTTACAGCTAATAAAAACCCAAAATTCCATATCTCATAAAATTAGAATATTACAAAAAAGGATTTTTAAAACAGAAATGTTGGCCGACTGAAAAGTATGTCCGTATACAGTATGCACTCAATACTTGCTCGGGGCTCCTTTTGCATGAATTACTGCATCAATGCAGCGTGGCATGGAGGCGATGAGACTGTGGCCTTGCTGAGGTGTTATGGAAGCCCAGGTTGCTTTGATAGGGGCATTCAGCTCATCTGCATTGTTGGGTCTGATGTCTCTCATCTTCCTCTTGACAATACCCCATAGATTCTCTCTGGGGTTTAGGACATTCAGGAATTTGGGTGAGAATCACAAGGAGTGAACTGCAGCTGGAGTCAGTGCTTCAAGAGCCACCACACACAGATGTATCCAGGACATGGGCTACAACTGTCGCATTCCTTGTGTCAAGCCACTCCTGAACCAGAGACATAAGAAGTGTCTTATCTGGGCTAAGTTTCCTGAGCTAAGTTACCTGGGCTAAGGAGAAAAAGGACTGGACTGTTGCTCAGTGGTCCAAAGTCCTCTTTTCACTTTAAAAAATCTCTTAATTACCATAGTAAAAATGTTTAATTTTCTGTATATGTGTAGTCAGAGATTTCCTCAACTTATATGCATCAGTCATTGTGTGGAATTATTGAGAAAAGTATTTCCATATCACCTCAAATATTCCGCAATTAGCTTTTTGAACGTTCAAATATAGGACTTTTACTCTGAAATATCTCTTAATGTGTACAGTAAAAATGTTTCATTTTCAATATGGGAGGAGTCAACGATGTCTTGAAGACAAATGCATCAATCATTGTTTGGAATTATTGAGAAAAAAGATTTTATAGCACCTCATATATTCAGAAATGTACCCGTTTCTTGGTACAAATGTATGACATTTACTTTGAAATATCTCTTAATTGGTACAGTAAAAAAGTCTAATTTTCAGTATGGATGGAGTCAACGATGTCCTCAACACATACATATCAGTAATAGTCTGGGCTTATTGAGAAAATTGTTTTTATAGCACCTCAAATATTCAGTTATTAGACGTTTTCTCAGTTCAAATGTATGACTTTTACTATGAAATATCTCTTAATTGGTAAAGTAAAAATGTCAAATTCCCAGTATGGGTGGAGTCAACGATGTCCTCAACACATGTATATCAGTCATTGTCTGAACTTATTGAGAAAATACTTTTTATTACACTTCAAATATTCATTTATTAGATATTTTCTCGATTCAAATGTATGACATTTACTTTGAAATATCTCCTAATTAGGACAGTAAAAATGTCAAATTTTCAGTATGGGCGGAGTCAACAATGTCCTCAACA
Source organism: Melanostigma gelatinosum (assembly GCF_949748355.1). Taxonomy (NCBI): domain Eukaryota; kingdom Metazoa; phylum Chordata; class Actinopteri; order Perciformes; family Zoarcidae; genus Melanostigma; species Melanostigma gelatinosum. Next base: position 27,719,107 of record NC_136640.1, read on the forward strand.
CATGCATATCAGTCATTGTGTGGAATTATTGAGAAAAACATTTTTATAGCACCTTCAACATTTAAAAATTTGCCATTTGAAGATACGAATTCAGTTCAGAGTTTTTGCTTCGTAAAATATCATAATTGACTGTGAGTCAGGTATAATTAACTTCCAGCAACCCTCAAATCAAAGAATAAAGACCCTTTACGCACAATTTAGGTGTATTTTCCCTTTAACTCACGAGATGCAGGTAGCATGTTTTATACTTAATGTGAATATAATTCATTTAATCTCATTGCCATTATGCAATGTGTATACTTTGTTGGCATCTTATTCTGAAAACCGGATGTTTGTCTGTATAAAACCGGAAGTCGTCTCACGTAAATCTTTCCGAAACTTTGCAAAGTCCTTCGCTCGCTCTCGATCTGTGCCGTTTGGTTGCGTTTACCGTGAATTTTAGTAGTGATGGCGAGATGAAGCCTCATGAGGCCTCGTAACACTTTAGCCAATTGGTTCGAGAAAGGGTTCATTACTCGATGCTTCATGTGCACACGATACCACCTACTGGCCAAGTGTATAATCACAGGCAGCTGTATCTGAACCACATAATGTGATGCATTGAATTGTTGTGTCTGTTATGGCTGTTGGGAATGACTATGAATTACAAAAATGTATGACCAAATAATTTCTGTACATAAATTATGACATATGTGCATAATAAAATATTTTTTTAATGTGTTCTGTGTGTGTACATTTTCCCAAAATGGTAGTATCATGTTATGGCAGGTTGTGTAATAATGTTATTATGCCACTTTAGGAAAATGGCATGGGCTTAAGCAGGCAGAGGACAGTGAAAGTGCTTGTGGAACTAGGAAGAGGGGACTGAATATGCTTGTGGAACTTGGACAGTGATGTACAGGACACGGGACATTTTATTCATTTTTATTCAAAAATAACAGTTTCTCAACAGTGTTTGGTTTTAAACGATTCCTTTTTTTTGACACGACCTCTCCGGCCTTTGAAAACACCCTTTCACAGGGTACAGAAGATGCTGGCGTGCACAAAAACGCAAACACATATGCCCTGAATCCAACATCATCCACAAGACTGAAGGGCTGTGTGTCCGTCACTATCATGGAGACGAGGGCTTCATCCAGCTCTTGTTTTCTGGTGGCTGGTTAAAAGAGAATAAATACAGTGTCTGTTACCTGTCTTAATTTGCACAATACACAAAAGTGAACAGGGAAAAATTGTGATGGTGCATTTGTAATATTGTAATCACTTACAATGGCTGGCTGAAGCTCCAGTTTCCTCCTTATTCTCATGCATAAGGTAATGCCTTAGCATGGATGAGGTGTTGTTATTGTACCCCAGCTCCTTGGAGCACAATAAACACCTCACCTTTGAATAAAAGAAGAAACTGTGAAAAATACAGTTCTTGATAAGCAAACCTAATGTGTCTGAAATAGAGTTAGCTTTAGCTTACCTTATTAGGAGTTATCAAATCAAAGTGTTCCCACACAGGGGAAATCCTCCTCTTCCTAGCTGGCTCCATCACCTATCCTTCTCTCCTCACTCTCCTAACTCTCCAAACTATCTCTCTCTCTCTAAACTCTCCAAACTATATAAACGCTATCCAAACTATCTCTCTCTCTCCAAACTATCCAAACTCTCAACTGACCGCAACTCTCCACGAACAACCCACATTTTGAATGGAGCCTGAGTGGTTTATATAGCTGTCGAACCTCCCGGCAAACTCTGAACCACTTCCCGAAGCAGTCACGTGGTACCGCCGGGCAGCGAGGCTTCGGACGTCATCATTTTTGGCTCCTCCCCTACATGAAGCACGCCTCGATACGCGCTTCAAGGAAACGCCCCCTCCATTACTCGACACACGCTTCGAAGCGTCGGCACATCTCGTAACATCACTAAATTTTAGCATATAGGTGCACTAAAATGTAAGTGTCTGCTGTAGACACTCATTGATCTGAGTGTCTGCTGACTTGACCGCAGTGTTAGCTACAGCTGTAGCGTTAATTAACTTAGCTACAGCTAACTAACTACAGCTAATTAGCTGTTAACTAACTAGCTACAGCTGTAGCGCTAGTTAGCAATCAGCCAACTTCTTGGTATAATTCTGTTAAATCAACCAGAACGTCATTGTTTGCGTCAAGGGAATTCAATGGCTGACGTTGGCTGTAAGTGTGACCATTTTTTATTTAAGATGTCTCGAGAACAGCTGGTTGTACATCGGGCCAGGAAGTCCTTCAATACGGGAAAAACCAAGCCTCTGGAGTACAGAATCCACCAGCTGAAGAACCTGCTCCGCTTCATCTCAGAGAGACGGGGGGAGATTGCAGATGCTGTCAAACGGGACCTCGGCAAGGTGGGATATTTCAAACTGGACGGGGTTCCAGCTGTAGTGTTAAATCAGTTTAGGAGACCGTAGTATCTTTGGCTAACTTTATTAGCTCAACATTAGCATAACACAAAGACTGTTGACTGACTGGATTCATACAACTCCAAGTGCGGACTGTACACGCCCACGTCGAACATCACACACACCTGATCACTCCGCTTTGCATGTCGATAAAATAGTACCATTACACCAGCAAGCCCTAAAAAACCCAGGGCCAGAGAAGTGGGCAGGATTGTAATATATAGCAGAATGCATTTACCAACATTGTTCCAACATTCACTGCCTATATTATTTTGAAACAAGTCAAACTCGTTTAACGATTTGATTAAAACAAACGCAAGTTTGCAGCTAAGAACACTGAACACAGCAAATTGTTGTTCAAGTTGCTCATCTATTTAGCTTCTGTTGTAATTTACACTTATGTGATTAGATACTACCATGCTGCTCTCGGCTTAAAGAGTAATGCACACTTTTAAAGAAGCACAAGCTCCACAGGCAGGTGTATATTCGGTCAATTTCAAGCTCAGTTAAACAAAATGGTAGAGTTAGAGTTAAAAAAAACTAAAACTATCTCTGTATCTTTCAGTTTTATCTGAAAGGCAGGGTTGATTATCTTGCGAAACTAGAAAGAGAATGCTAGATTTAAAAAAAAATCATCCAACCGAAAACCCCAGCCCAGTGTTGCCAGCTGTTTTCCAATGAAAGTATCTAGCAGCACTAGCTCCAAAAGTTGCTAAACTTAGAAAGAATGTCGCCAACACTGGCAGCCTCCTCTAGTTCCACTCTCCTAAAGTTATTATTATGAATTTCATAATGAACGTAAACAACGAACATGGCTATTGGTAGTACTCACAGCTATCAAGCTAGCAGTTTGTGGAAGACTCTGGTGACAAGCAATGAGTTCACAGGACGAATATGCGCAGGAAGACAGACAGATAGGTAGCCCGTAACAATCACTACACTGGACTGAATGAAATGATTGGACGGGTTTATTACAGTGCTGCTAGAGCCACAGATGCATGTCTTGGTAAATGGACTGTACTTGTATTTCTCTTTTCTAGTCTTCCAACCAGTCAAAGTGCTTTAACACTACATGTCATCATTCACCCATTCACATTCATTCACACCCTGATGGCAGGGGCTACCATGCAAGATGCCACCTGTCCATCAGGACTATCTAACATTCATACCACATTCACTTAGGCACAGCCTCCAGGAGCAGTGTGGGGTTAAGTCTGTTGCCCAAGGACGCATGTAGGAGCCATGGATTGACCCGCTTTACCTCTGAGCCGCAGCCGTCTTGTCGGATCATTTGATTCATTGAACGCTGTCGGGATGTAATAAGAATTTCAAGATTAGCAACCCTGCCTTTTTAAAAATATTATTCTTATGAGTACAGTCATGTACCTGTAGCATCCTGGATTTGAACCAACGTCTACAAATTTGGAACAAAATGTATTATAATTGAGATAAAATAGGATCAAAATTGCTGTCAGACTGCACAGTACATGCATACAGCAGCTTGCCGGCAAGCAGGACAGCTTTTTGAGCGCAGTGAAAATGTTGTTTCTGACTGGCCTAATGCCAACAAAAATGGATTGAATCAGAACATTTAGTCGGATAAAGAAATGTGTATTTTAGAAATGATAAAATCTATTTTTTCAATACTTTTAGACTTAACGCTCTGGAGGTATTGTAGCATTTGGATCACACGAGTCAGAAACGACAAAGCCACCATTGAAATCTAATTCTACAAATCGCATAATAATATTCCTGTTGCCTGATCTTTATCGGACACCGGGCAAAAAAAAAGCATAATAGAAGCTGAGCAGCATTGAAATGTTTATTTAGAATTGGAATGTCTGCGTTGTGAACAAAGCTTTAAACTCCTCGGTACAACCCTCACACAGTTATGAAATATCTTACCAATGGATGAAAGGCCTTGCTGGATGTCCTCACTTTCACCCTCATTCCTCCCACTTATGGATGTTTGTCCAATGATTGCAGCAAGTCTCATCTCTGGCCGACAGATCAGATGGTCCTTATTTGTCTTCTGGTTTGTTATCCTCTTTGTTTTTTGTTTTTGTTTTATTTATTTATTTATTTATTTATTTTTAAATTTTTTTTTTCTTTTTTTTTTTTTTTTTCCCCCGAATACACTTTAAATTTAAACCATTTCTTTTTTTAACTGAGCCAAAGACAGTCTCTCAGGTGACACGGCATTTACTGCCTCGCAGTTGTCATTTTCTGCAGTAGTTTTGTTTTTTTGCATTTTTAATGTAGGGACTATTCTGTCATTTACGTCAACTTCACAGCTTTATCCTTGATACACTTTTTTGCAAAAATATTTACTTTATATCGAGAAATCTGGGTTTGGCAGTATGCTGATTGTCGATTTGCGCATGTCAGGAATTTTATGGTGATTTTCCATTTGAACTTATTTTGTGCTCAAAGTAAGAACATTTCCACACATGTTACTGAATGAGGGCCACTGACGTTAAAACCACGTATGTGAATAATGTCTTTGGACAACAAAGTGTGCCGTCCCGGTTTAATTTGTTTTGTGCATACAGAAAATCGAGAAAATAAGATGTTACAACTTGTTTCTTCTGTACTCAAGAGATCCCACAGATGATGATAATAAGACTTGAGGTTAACCTTGTCCTTTAAATGCGGTTGTTGTGATCAGATGCGCCAGATTGTAACTCAGCCGAGTCCACGTGTCCACAATTGACACTTCAAAGCAACCTGGCTGATTGGATAGTCAGAGGAGTGGCTGTGAAATGGTGGATACACATTTTATTTTCCATAAATTCTTCACAATTAAAGTCTCCCTTATTTCATGCTGCTTACTCTTCCTCTCTGCCATATTAGTAGACTTGCTTAATTGAAGATTAGCCACTAACAACCGCTAATTGAGCGATAAACATATTTTCCTATAAATTCTTCACAATGAAAGTCCCCTGTTTTATTTTGAAGCAGCAAGTCAGGAAATGTTGGGTTTATCATCGGCAGTAACTTAACAGGACTCAGACAGCAGGTCTCAGCTGTGCTCCAGCCTCAGTTTTCCACTCGTGGGGGGGAAAGTTGATGGAGACCTGCTTTCGAAGCACTACATTTAGTCCCTCCTTACGCTTTCAGAGTGCACGTGGGACTGAGCTGTTTGAGACGCTGGGACTGGAGGGAGAGATCAATCTGTCTATGGAGAAGCTGGCAGAGTGGGCGGCTCCTCGGCCCGTAGAGAAGAGCCTCCTCACCATATCTGATGAGGTCTATGTGCAGCCGGAGCCTCTGGGAGTGGTGCTCATCATCGGGGCCTGGAACTACCCGTGGGCCGTCACCCTCCAGCCGCTGGTTGGAGCTATCGCTGCTGGTACTAAACATACCCATACACACCCATATGTATTTGCAAATAGGGGTACTGGTCTTATTAAGTGTGCATAGCGTAGATGTTGTAGCTACATGTGTAGACTCTTGATGCATTGCAATTCTGTGCATATATGTTTTAAAAATTATTAATGAAAGCAAATCGAGATATTGTTAAGTTACTCCTTGTAGTAATAAAATCCCAAAGGTACTCCTCCCTACCTGAAGGCCACTGTAGTTCTCTGACACACTTGGAAACAGAGGGATGGGCAGAGAGTTATTCAGTTGGTGGCAATCTGCAACCTCACAACTAGATGCCACTAAATCTCACACACTGCTCCTTCAGGGTTTGTAGCGTGAGCGGGTCCTAATAATGATGATGGTGTTAAAGCGTCCTAAGGTAGAAAATACATTGCATGATTTTGATGGAAAAATCTCTTTGTATTCGTTAAGAGTTCCTTCAAACACTTCCTAGGAGCTTATTACAGGAATCTATGGGTGCAAGTAGTCCAGACACACCAAAGGGAGAGGATATGAAGAGGGGAAGAGGAGTTCCAGGGGAGGCACTTTCCCTGTTATGAGCATTTACGAAGCAGCCACAGTGGTTATTTCAGCCATGGCTGGTGAGAAGTGACACAAATGATCCCACGAGTAACGGCAGGTGGAAATGGGCTTTGCGTAACGATTATGATCGCTCATGTTGTCTCTTTCATCTTTTAGGCAACGCTGCAGTAATAAAGCCATCCGAGGTCAGCTCCCACTCCGCCAAGGTCATGGAGGAACTTCTGCCTCAGTATCTCGACAAAGTGAGCCTCCTGCTTTGTTCAACATGAGTCATCTCTTTAGCTATATGGGGTTTAATGACTGCATATTGTCCACCCAGGATCTGTACCCGGTGGTAACAGGTGGCGTGTCAGAGACCCAGGAGCTGCTGAAGCAAAGGTTTGACCACGTCTTCTACACAGGAAGCAGCACCGTGGGTAAACTGGTGATGGAGGCTGCGGCTCGCCACCTCACCCCAGTGACCCTGGAGCTGGGAGGGAAGAGCCCCTGCTACATCGACAAGGACTGTGACATCAGAATCGCATGTCGGTCAGTCTGAACTGTAGAATGTGTCACAAAAACGCTGCCATTACGTGAGCTCCATTGCGACTTAAAAAAACAGCTCAACACACAGCAGTTGGGGAGCTATGGCAATGTAAGAGTGTCTTCCAGGTTTGATGCTCTTTCATTATTGTTTCTCCCAATACAGACGCATCACTTGGGGAAAGTTTGTCAACTGTGGCCAGACATGCATTGCTCCAGACTTCATCCTGTGTGAAGCCTCCATCCAGAGCAAAGTAATAGAAGAGATCAAGAAGTGCATCAAGGTTGGTCTAAGATTAGGTTTGTCACGTGTCAGTTCTTATCAGAAGGGAATCTGACACATCATCGAGCTATAAAGCAAGACATTTCTGTCTGTGTGCTCTTCGCATATCTCAAAGAGCTCATGTGATCGACTGGGTGGGTGCTGGGGACCGCAGCGGGCACACAGTAGCTCATTGACTGCGGTTCTCTTTAGGTGCTGGAAGTAGGGGGCAAGGGGCCATTGGCCCGCCTACATTACTCCAGTCATTCCAGTCCGACCAGTGTGTGTCTAAACCGGAGGCTGTGGGAAGGGTTTTTTACTCGCAGGTCTACAGATTCGCTCTCATTCTAATCTGTACAGCCAGCTGTCTGCACGGCTCCATCTCAGCTGTGTGACGAAGCCGTGACTCGCGCTGAAGCATTTATTTACACTTCAAGACACAACACTTACATTTCCTCTTAATTGAAGAAAACAGTTCATCCGGGTGGGTGGAGGATTTATGCGTACATGCGGATTCTCCCTAGTAACCAGCATGTGTGCAGCATGTGTGCAGAAGAATCCCGGTCCTTGAGAAGTCCAGTTAACTTAACGGCAGTCTCTGCTGGAGGAGTGGTCTTTTTCCAATGCCGGAGCTGTGGCTGCTTGGCTGGGCACACTGCAGGGAGGTCACCCTCCCAGCTGCACAGGGTGTCCTCGCCCCGTGGTGGGCCCGCCTCTGAGGCCCAGCAGCTGCCTCCTTGCTTTTTTCAGTAGTTTTTATCTTTTCAGTGAATCCTCTACACTCCACTTATGCAATAAGAAGCTACCCTTTATGCCATTCTCTTCATCAGTTGCGTGTTTTCATACAAAATGAGATTTTCACACACTACCACAGCACTGCCAAATATATGATGACTGTGGAGTTATACATTTGATTCAGTCTTGCTTTGGGTTTTTACATTTAAAAGGGTTTTATATCTAGCACACCAGTCAACTTGAATCAAATAATACATTGTGGTTGGTGAAAATGCTGAGTGGCTAGTAACTTTGGAAAATGACCAGCCACAATGGCCTGTGGGCAGAAACAGTCTAGCCCTGCCTACAGGTTATGTTATGACACAAGCCATCTTTTTCAGGTCGTAGTCCTCGACAGCCATAGCTGGTCATTGATCTTAGTTAAGGTATACTGTGCTAAATTCTGACATGCGTTTTTATACTTCTTTTCCATGTGTACACAGAGACTGGTGATGACAATGTGTCTGAAAGTCATGGCTGTGTATTGGTAAAGATGTGTGTGTGACCCTGTTGTAAGTAATCTGAACATAATCCATCTTCTATTTGACACAATGCAGGAGTTTTACACAGATAATCCAGAAACGTTTGAGGACTACGGACGCATTATAAACCAGCGGCACTTTAAGAGGCTCATGGCTCTGATGGAGGGGAGCACAGTGGCTGTTGGTGGAACCGGTGATGAGTCCCAGTGCTACATAGGTACATGCTTTGACCAATTGGTTGCTAAAAATCATTTGTCCTGTGTGTTGGGCAAGCAGCTAAAGTTCTGTAAACTGAATTGATTGTGGAGGTGGTTAGTTCAAGAGTCCGGCTGATTAGCCCATGGTTTATTGATGCTAGGCCTTACTGGCATGCACATGGTGTTGATTAACACTTAAGAAGTGGCTTTGCTCAATGACATAGTGCCCCAGACTACTTAGGGCAGCTGTGGCTCAGAGGTGGAGTCTAATCAGAAGGTCGTTGGTTTGAGCCTCGGCTCCCCCAGTCCTTGCCAATGTGTCCTCGGGCAAGACTGTGTCTTTGGTGCGTGTGTGGTGATCAGGACTTAGTCCTTATGGGTGGCCATGACTGGGTGCGAATGTCGTCTTAAAGCAGTTAATTTTCCATTAAAATGATTACTCAAACTATAGAATCATTACTGGCCACAATAAGAGTAGAAGTCTACACTGTGACGAAGAGGGCTTTCCACATTGTTCCAGCATATATTAATCTTTATTATTGAATATTTAATGAGTTTTCCTACCCAATTGTAAACCAACAGGTTCTCACTCCCAACTCGTGAAATAGTGGCACTTGGTCAGTGGCCCTAAGCTGTAAACATGACGCTCTAGCGACGCTCTAGGGACCTCTAGCGTTAGCTTTGGACTTCGGTCAGTTTCCTCTTGTTAAATGCAAAGTGTCTTTTCAAATGAAATTTCCAGGTCCATCTGTTAAGTAACTTGCATTAGTAAAGTACAGACGTTGCGTAACAAAACTAAGGGACGATTACATTGACTTTGTTTCACACGAGACACAAATAGCGGTTTCCTGGGTGAAGGTCCTTTGGTTGGTTGATTTTATTTTAAAAGAGGCCATTGTGTCGGCCCAAAAGGCTCGTGGGCTCACTGGGAAAGTTTTTCCAGATAGATGTCTCTGAAGAGTGTGTAGCTTGTTTCTTCATGGACTATAGCAGGTGTGGTCATCTTGTGTCTTCATGGACTATAGCAGGTGTGGTCATCTTGTGTCTTCATGGACTATAGCAGGTGTGGTCATCTTGTGTCTTCATGGACTATAGCAAGTGTGGTCATCTTGTTTCTTCATGGACTATAGCAGGTGTGGTCATCTTGTTTCTTCATGGACTATAGCAGGTGTGGTCATCTTGTTTCTTCATGGACTATAGCAAGTGTGGTCATCTTGTGTCTTCATGGACTATAGCAGGTGTGGTCATCTTGTGTCTTCATGGACTATAGCAGGTGTGGTCATCTTGTTTCTTCATGGACTATAGCAGGTGTGGTCATCTTGTTTCTTCATGGACTATAGCAGGTGTGGTCATCTTGTTTCTTCATGGACTATAGCAGGTGTGGTCATCTTGTGTCTTCATGGACTATAGCAAGTGTGGTCATCTTGTTTCTTCATGGACTATAGCAGGTGTGGTCATCTTGTTTCTTCATGGACTATAGCAGGTGTGGTCATCTTGTTTCTTCATGGACTATAGCAGGTGTGGTCATCTTGTTTCTTCATGGACTATAGCAGGTGTGGTCATCTTGTGTCTTCATGGACTATAGCAAGTGTGGTCATCTTGTTTCTTCATGGACTATAGCAGGTGTGGTCATCTTGTTTCTTCATGGACTATAGCAGGTGTGGTCATCTTGTGTCTTCATGGACTAGCAAGTGTGGTCATCTTGTTTCTTCATGGACTATAGCAGGTGTGGTCATCTTGTTTCTTCATGGACTATAGCAGGTGTGGTCATCTTGTTTCTTCATGGACTATAGCAGGTGTGGTCATCTTGTTTCTTCATGGACTATAGCAGGTGTGGTCATCTTGTTTCTTCATGGACTATAGCAGGTGTGGTCATCTTGTGTCTTCATGGACTATAGCAAGTGTGGTCATCTTGTTTCTTCATGGACTATAGCAGGTGTGGTCATCTTGTTTCTTCATGGACTATAGCAGGTGTGGTCATCTTGTGTCTTCATGGACTATAGCAAGTGTGGTCATCTTGTTTCTTCATGGACTATAGCAAGTGTGGTCATCTTGTTTCTTCATGGACTATAGCAGGTGTGGTCATCTTGTTTCTTCATGGACTATAGCAGGTGTGGTCATCTTGTGTCTTCATGGACTATAGCAGGTGTGGTCATCTTGTTTCTTCATGGACTATAGCAGGTGTGGTCATCTTGTGTCTTCATGGACTATAGCAAGTGTGGTCATCTTGTTTCTTCATGGACTATAGCAGGTGTGGTCATCTTGTTTCTTCATGGACTATAGCAGGTGTGGTCATCTTGTTTCTTCATGGACTATAGCAGGTGTGGTCATCTTGTTTCTTCATGGACTATAGCAGGTGTGGTCATCTTGTTTCTTCATGGACTATAGCAGGTGTGGTCATCTTGTTTCTTCATGGACTATAGCAGGTGTGGTCATCTTGTTTCTTCATGGACTATAGCAGGTGTGGTCATCTTGTTTCTTCATGGACTATAGCAGGTGTGGTCATCTTGTTTCTTCATGGACTATAGCAAGTGTGGTCATCTTGTTTCTTCATGGACTATAGCAGGTGTGGTCATCTTGTTTCTTCATGGACTATAGCAGGTGTGGTCATCTTGTTTCTTCATGGACTATAGCAAGTGTGGTCATCTTGTTTCTTCATGGACTATAGCAGGTGTGGTCATCTTGTGTCTTCATGGACTATAGCAAGTGTGGTCATCTTGTTTCTTCATGGACTATAGCAGGTGTGGTCATCTTGTTTCTTCATGGACTATAGCAGGTGTGGTCATCTTGTTTCTTCATGGACTATAGCAAGTGTGGTCATCTTGTTTCTTCATGGACTATAGCAGGTGTGGTCATCTTGTTTCTTCATGGACTATAGCAGGTGTGGTCATCTTGTGTCTTCATGGACTATAGCAAGTGTGGTCATCTTGTTTCTTCATGGACTATAGCAGGTGTGGTCATCTTGTTTCTTCATGGACTATAGCAGGTGTGGTCATCTTGTTTCTTCATGGACTATAGCAGGTGTGGTCATCTTGTTTCTTCATGGACTATAGCAGGTGTGGTCATCTTGTTTCTTCATGGACTATAGCAGGTGTGGTCATCTTGTTTCTTCATGGACTATAGCAGGTGTGGTCATCTTGTTTCTTCATGGACTATAGCAGGTGTGGTCATCTTGTTTCTTCATGGACTATAGCAGGTGTGGTCATCTTGTTTCTTCATGGACTATAGCAGGTGTGGTCATCTTGTGTCTTCATGGACTATAGCAAGTGTGGTCATCTTGTTTCTTCATGGACTATAGCAGGTGTGGTCATCTTGTTTCTTCATGGACTATAGCAGGTGTGGTCATCTTGTGTCTTCATGGACTATAGCAAGTGTGGTCATCTTGTTTCTTCATGGACTATAGCAAGTGTGGTCATCTTGTTTCTTCATGGACTATAGCAGGTGTGGTCATCTTGTGTCTTCATGGACTATAGCAGGTGTGGTCATCTTGTGTCTTCATGGACTATAGCAAGTGTGGTCATCTTGTTTCTTCATGGACTATAGCAGGTGTGGTCATCTTGTTTCTTCATGGACTATAGCAGGTGTGGTCATCTTGTTTCTTCATGGACTATAGCAGGTGTGGTCATCTTGTTTCTTCATGGACTATAGCAGGTGTGGTCATCTTGTTTCTTCATGGACTATAGCAAGTGTGGTCATCTTGTTTCTTCATGGACTATAGCAAGTGTGGTCATCTTGTTTCTTCATGGACTATAGCAGGTGTGGTCATCTTGTGTCTTCATGGACTATAGCAGGTGTGGTCATCTTGTTTCTTCATGGACTATAGCAGGTGTGGTCATCTTGTGTCTTCATGGACTATAGCAGGTGTGGTCATCTTGTGTCTTCATGGACTATAGCAGGTGTGGTCATCTTGTTTCTTCATGGACTATAGCAGGTGTGGTCATCTTGTGTCTTCATGGACTATAGCAGGTGTGGTCATCTTGTTTCTTCATGGACTATAGCAAGTGTGGTCATCTTGTGTCTTCATGGACTATAGCAGGTGTGGTCATCTTGTTTCTTCATGGACTATAGCAGGTGTGGTCATCTTGTTTCTTCATGGACTATAGCAGGTGTGGTCATCTTGGATTCATAACAGTGAAAGCCATTCCAATTGTTACCCAGTTTTGTTTGTTGTATAATGGCAAATGTTCCTGCTCTCTGTAGCTTTACTGTATGATCTAAAACCTGTATGATCAAACTACTAGACACTGTGCGAACAACAAGCCTATTTGCACCATTTCAGGAGCTATTTCATAGAAGTCTTCTTTGTTGCACAAGTGGATGATTGCATGTAAGGTAGAGACATTCAATCCAGTTCTAGTTTGTCTTCTTGTCTTTGTCTCGTCTGTTTTGGTAGTTGAAAAGGTGTTGGGTATGTTGTTGCACCTCATTAGCTGAACTGATGGGTGCAGGCTCAGGTCAAAATAACCATGCACAGATTTGCAAGACGGTAAACTAATGACATTTAAGATATTCCAAACTCCCTCTCATCCATATGTGAAATGTTGGTTACTTTATAGTCCATAACAGAATAGGCTAACATTTTATTTCTTGTCATGGTACAACTGGCAACCATAACACTACACCATCTTGTTTGTCCACTGTACATAAAGCAGTGCCCGTACTCTTGGAGTAAGCCTCTTCTGCCTCTCTCCTGGCAGCCCCCACTGTGTTGAAGGATGTGACGGGGGAATCCAAAGTGATGAGGGAGGAGATCTTCGGGCCACTGCTGCCCATCATCACTGTTAGCGGTGTAGACGAGGCCATCCAGTTTATTAACGAGAGAGAGAAACCTCTGGTTATATACATCTTCTCCCATGACAACAAGGTAAACGCAAAACTTTATTCAAGTTAGTATTTTTAAAAATGAGTTGTCTGTGTATTTATAATTGTAATGTGTTGATAAGATCGTACCCACAGTGCTCTGTCTGATGGACTGTTTGTATCTAATGAACAGCTGATCAAACGGGTAATAGCAGAGACGTCCAGTGGAGCTCTGCTGGCCAATGACTGCCTGGTACACTTCACTGTCAGTGCGCTGCCCTTTGGAGGAGTTGGTGAGTGTGTACCGGTTCAACCGACCTGCAGCTGTTCAGCCTCCTGTTGATTTGGAAGAACAAAGCTGACGCACACGTATAGCTGACTTGTTCTGCCGTCTCTCGCTCAGGTAACAGTGGGATGGGTTGTTACCACGGTCAGCACAGCTTTGACCAGCTCAGCCACCTGCGCAGCTGTCTGATCAAGCAGCTGAAGATGGAGGGAGTAAACAGCATGCGCTACCCGCCCCACACAGCCAAAAAGCTGGGCTGGGCGCGGTTCTTCCTGCTCAAGCGGGTCAACGTGTGCAGGCTGCGGCGCATGGCCCTGCTGGCCACGTTGGCTGGCTTGGCAGCGTTTGCGGTGCAGGTAAAGCAACTAAAATATCCCAATTCGGTCAGAAGAGCAGCAACAGGTTTTGCTTTGATTTGGGCAATGTGTTACTTAACACGTTAGTTTCTCGGACGTTTCCTGTAAAGAACAATTTGGTAGTAATTACAGGGGGGTTGAAGTTCTGAGACATCTGTGAGTTTAGTGCGCTTTGTTCAGTTTATGTTCAGTTTTCCATCAGAATTTCCTTGAAACGGCCGCTGCATTTGTACCCAAGTAACTATTGAGTCGTTATTCAACACTTTATTCTGTGTTAGAATCCAATGCTTGCCTGTAGACTCGTTTCACTTGCTTGCTGTGAAATGACTAAAAGAGTCTCTAGATCACGTAGCATATGAGAGGAGTAAATTAATTGAATAATAAGTTGAACACGGTCTCCATTTCTCTTATGATTTGTACAGAATGACATCATCCTTTTCAGGAACCTTCCTATGAATGTACAGTTACAACTCCGTGTTCCTTTACACTGAACTGTAAGATAAAGCTTCACCATGAGTTATTGTTGGGACAAATTCATAAAATGCAATAACACCATATTTGTAAGAGTATGAAAACAATAAAAAAAAATGCAGTTAAGTATCATCATTAATATGATTAGTGTCAGATTACTTAACTTTAACATCCTTTCCTGGAGTCTGGTCATTTTTCTGAATAAAAAGTGATCAACCCAACTAAGCTTTGGTGACAACTTCTCATCAAAATGACCAATGGTTATGACGGTGACTAGCAGCCAATGTTGCTGCTAGTAAGACTCCTGTTGTCTTCGAGGGCAACGCCATTACTGTATTAAACAACAAGACCAAACTAGAAATGAGTTTGTCAGTCTTTTTAAAGCTTACTCCTCCTGTCCATTGGTTCCTATTGAAGATGTAAATCTTATAGTAATGTATCGTTTCATTTTTTAAAAGGCTCTGTGACGATGAGAGCCAGGCGCTGTAGCTTTAAGCAAAGAGAAGTGCGTTTGATGGGGACTGTTTTTAATCTACTTTAGTCAACAGTGGAGCTCTATGGCTCAGAGGAATACGATATATCAGGCTTTGGATAGACACAGTACTTGTTAGTAACACCAATCCATTGATGGTTTTGGTGTTTTCATTTGTTGACACCAAGAAAAATCTGAAGAAGCTGTGATTCCAACACACGGCGCTAGAGCGACAGCTGATTTGGAAGTGAAGTCTTCCTGACCGGCAGGCCCCAGCAGCCACACCTCATCACTGGCGCACCACAGGGCTGTCTGCTCAGCCTCCTTCTGTGCTCCCTGTTCACTTACAACTGCATGGATTTCACACCTGAAATGACAACTGACACAGAAGCAGAGAAAGCAACGGTTTTAAAGTTTGTCAGAAACAATATGATTGGCCCAGCGAGGTTGTTTCAAATTCTGACTTGAAAGAGTGACTCATGGCCAGCTGATTGAAGAGAGTGAGACTGAGTGAGAGTGTGAACGAATGAGGGCATGAAGAGTCTTCCTGACTGAACGTCCGCTCTGCTAATTTGTGTCACAGAAAGCCTGTTTGTTGACTAGTATACTTGTGTAAAACCATAAAGAAATTATATTTGAAAGCCTAAAGACGGAACCTGCTCCTCACCGGTACTCTCAGATCTAGATTTACTCTTTGGGGTACCTTGACTTTTGTTTGAACACTATAGTAATTCTAACGGTCAAATGATGTGAAATGGCATAGTTTAAGTCAAAGACCATAACATTAACTTGGGGAAGAACCCCAAACCCAGTAACTCTATCGTTTATTTATTGTGGGAATTCAGAATGATGGCTGATACCGACAGATGCACGCCAGCATGTAATGAGGGGAGTTTCTTGCACTTGTTTATTTCCACTGAAGCATGAAGTACTTGAATGGTTGGTAATAAGTCTATAATCAAGTTTATAGTATTTATTATTACTAACCTTGAAAAGGCATTGTTCTTGCTGCAGAAAGCGTAGTTAACTGTTAATTGCATAATAAAGGCTTTATTAACTGTAACAAGGCATTGTTTTTGCCCTAGATCCGGTAGCCATGAATATAGTTGACTCTTAAGTGCAGAGTTAACTGCTAATAAATGGATGATTAAGTATGTAGTAATCTCAATGAAGCAACAAAAAGGCTGAGTAAAGGTTTAACAATGACATAAAAGGTCAACTCAAATGTTTGTGATGCTATTACAAGGCTTTTATTAATGTCTATAAACAGTCAACAAGCTTCTTATAAGTGCTTATAATAGTCTTATAATTTAACATGTGTTTATGATGCTATTAACAATTATATCATCTTTATACGCAATGTTATTACACATCTTATAAGGACCTTATTACCTGCTCCTTACAGGGACCTTTTATATCACTGAATGGTTCTGATCAGAAATGTCTCTTCCAAAATTAAAAAAATCCACCATGTTATTCTACCAATAGTAACTGTGATTCATCTGTGCTTGGCTATTAACTAGGCTACTTCTGTTTGAAGTTATTCAGAAACATTATTTCTTTTAATTAGTTATTTAGGTGAAAACTTTGTTTCATTTAATTACATTGTGTAATTGGGTGATGTTTGACATGTTGGAAGCAGAAATGATTGCTTTATGTATATTTTCAGAGACAGAACACTTGACGTGTCTTTTGGCCACAAAGACAGATGTTTATCCCGGGGACAATTGCAAAGGTAATCATTCAAGGTTGTATGTGATCGCTGACAACATCAAGTAACATATTTAAAGAATACCATTATATACTTAATGGATGAAGGTAAATAATTGGTAATACTTTATGTTTACATTGGTTTTCTGGGGCATTCTTTAATATAAAACTATTAGATATGATCTGTGTTAAATATATATTTGCACTTTAAGGGCAATAACTTTCTAAAAATACAAACAAAGTCTATCAACATTTGTCATTGAATTTTCTGCACAAGTTGGTCTAAGTAACATGTTTTACCACGAGATCCATGATGCATATCAGCTCACAGATTGAAACCTTGAGGTCCCCAGACTTCTGTCCATATTTCAAATGTTAAAGCATCCCACATCCACACATTATGGTCAGCATTCTCTGCAGCATGTTGCATGAAGTGGCCTGGTGAAGCACTTCTTTGGTACATCTGTACCTCTGAATATGAGGGTTAGGGTTACCCACGTGCCTAGTGGCTGCAGCACCTGCACTGGATAGTAGACTCCCTCCATCACCTCCCCCAACCTGCTTGGGGGATCCGCCTCCTGTTCTGTGTCTGCTCAGCTTTTCACCCTGGTTTGCTACAGCATATATTTTAATATATAATGAAAGAGGGTATTGGGACCAATACAAAAAAATGAAACCGTGTTATTGAAATTTCTACTGGGTTGGGCCCTTCTTGAGTTTGATTAATTGGACTATTCTTAATTTAGGTGGTGTTCTCTTTCGACGCCACTTGATCATTGTGTTGCCCGACAACCATTGGATGACTGGCGGCCGTGGATCTGAGATCTTCCAATCGGAAGATGGGCGGTTCATATCGCTGTGTCCTTGGGCAAGACACTTAACCCCGAAGGCTGTCCCATCGGTGTACGAATATGAATATGATTGCAATATGATGCAATGGGTGTGAATGTGTACTTTATTGTCCCATCGTTTCACCCAGGACTCAAACGTGAGACCGTATTCAGTATTAATCAGTGCCAGCATGACTGGAGAAAGGCTGATGGTATGATATTCACCTTAACAGCAGGAAATCTTTGTGTTTTATGCCACAGTTATACTTTATGTAACAATTGGAAAAACTATTATTTTGACGAGAGATGTGTTTATTTTTTAACAGTAGGGTATTTGTGTGATGACCTTTTAAATAACGACAAAATACAGTTTCTCAAGATAACCAGATATTCGTACCTCCCACCCCCCCCCCCCCCCCCCCATGCCCACAATCCTACAGGCCTGTACCGTCTTACAACAATGGCTTTGTCTACTGCAGACAATGTGTGGTGTTGTCCAAGAAATCTAACCTCATAATGCCCCCCCCCCCCCCATCTACCCTCCCTTTAATTACCCAGCATGCTCCACTGTCCTCTGCTAAATGGCCCCTTTTGTTTTGGTCCACCCCACCACCTTTGTTGACATCTACACTTGTTGTGCTTCTGTGAGTAGTGAAACTATCTGTTATCCCTGTGTCTCAAACAGTCTCTTTACACTTGTATGGATCTCTTGTTTCTTGCAGAGATTCCTACAATGAGGCTGAGGAGCAGAAGCTGGTGGTGCAGGTGATCGTGGGACTGCCATCCGACTCCTGACCTGTAGTATAAATACAGCACTCCTGTGATTTACTGGTCCACTACATTTCCCTTTATGCATTACTGTAGACTGATTTCTGTCTCTTATTAAATATATGGTTTTATAGCATTTCAAATGTGTTACATCTGAAGCTGCTACCAGAGTTTAATATTGTTTCACAGCATGTTTATAGCACTATAATCTGCAATATTGGTGTCGAATTTGGTGATTGGAGAGTTTTCATTTAGTTTGTGAAATTATGAAAAATGACATCGCTGGTAATAAACAGTTCTGTTTTTTGTTTCTGCAAATATACATAAACACAAAAAGTATATTATAAATCACTGTCCTGTTTTATTGGTTAACTAATTTATGATTTGATATATCTGAACAGTGGCATATTATTAACACAATCCCAAGGTTATTGTAATTTATGACATGCTGCTGTTGTTTATATGCTGGTATTAAGAGACATTGACCTCCATGAGGACGCTTGGGTAAAAAATTAGCTTAACTAAAGGCTGTAAAGGAGGGGGGGCTCTGATGTTGTCAAAGGTCTCACTGCTTCAGCTGCTCTGAATGAAGCTGGTGGCTACAGTGAGCAAGCTCCCTGGTAAACTGATCCCAGAGCAGCTGACCGGTAACCAGTGGACAATGACCGCCAGTCAGTCAGTGCGCAGCGTGTCGGGCTTCTGAAGCGCTTTCACATCGGCCCGGTGACGGATCACTGAACCAACGTTTTACTGAGAGTCCAGCGCGTGTTTGACCCGAGGCTGCTGGTGAGTCGACTTTTTCTTACGAGCTCTCAATCGATGTGCATATTCGATATGATCGCGTTTAGATCGCAGTTAAATAATAACAGGTTACATATACAGGATGCTGTCAAACACATGCTTCATGTAAACACATGCCCATCAACACGGACCACAGGAGCTTTGGAGAGGTCTGGGTACAAATAGATGCAGATTTTAATGCCATCATCATTCAGCAAAAAAACAACTTTGCTTCTGCTGATGCTATGTTATTACTTCAGCAATGACGTGACTCACATTGTAGACTGATAGAAGTTGGGCTGTAATATTAGAGTCGAGTCTTCTACAAATAACTGTTGGTTCTGTCAGACTGACAACAAGCCACCCAATGGAAATAAAACCATTATAGCCGAGCCTATTTAAAATAGCTTTACTAATGAAAAATACATTTTAAAAGCCAACGTGTCATGGGTGAGGATTTGAGCATTTTAATAAAGAAAACGAAATACTTTTTATAAAGGCATCAAATCTCAAAGAAATGTCAGCAGAGATCTTTGTACATTATTTTAGAAGAAACCAAAAACCCAAATCTGGTTAAAGAGGAAACAATGTTATATATATTTTAATACCCTATACCTTATATCTGTTGCCTACTTTGCTTAAAAACTGAGCAGACATTGGAGTTGTCTGCTATAGTCTTTCACTTGTTTTGCACATTACAACTGTTGACCACTTGTTTTGAGGCAAAACTATTTCGAGAGAGTTTAGAGTTTACCTGGCTTAGAGGTGTTCAAGGCTGGCTCGTGTGTAACTGTACGTACTCAGCAATCTGTGTTACCTTCATTCAATAAGACTGTTAAGTGCTCATTAATGGTCTTGTGTAGGTGACCCTGCACAGTGCTACAGGGAGGACCTATTGTTGCTCAACTAAATCTTTCCGTGTGGATAATTGCAGAAAATAATCTCTGTGGCACAACAAACATTCATGTTACTTATAAATGTTGTTCAGCAAGATAATCAATCATCAGAATTGACTGAGGTATTCCATGTTGAAGAACAAAACCACAGACAAAAAATGTAAAAACACTCATTGGCTTCAAGATGTGGAAAAATGATAACACATTTTAGAACTCATTCCTGCAGCAGGGAAGTGTTTGCTCAGGCTTTGGCCAGCCCTGCTGGATTGTGCAGAAATTAGAAGTTATATGAGGACATTTTGACAGCTCATTAAGAGGATATATTCCAAACAGACAAGCCTGCTGTCCTACGTCTGTCTGCAGTTTCAGAGGCTTTGTAGTCCTCAAGCTATCTATGGAGAGGCAAGCGGTGCAGCGGGCCAAGGAGGCCTTCCTGAGTGGCAGGACTCGGCCTCTGGAGTTCAGACTGCAACAGCTTCACGCCCTGAAGAGGATGATCACTGAGAAAGAGGCTGAGATCTCCTCTGCTCTCAAACAGGACATCAACAGGGTGAGTGGAGACACAGCACACCGCTGCATGTAACATTTAATGTGACAATAATAATTTGATGAGCATGCTGGATTCCCTACAGAGCCAGTACGACACACCGCTCTTGGAGCTGATTGGCATTGAGAATGAGATCAAGCTGGCTTTAGAGAAACTGGCGGAGTGGGCAGCTCCACGACCGGTCGAAAGGAACCTCCTCACCATATCTGATGAGGTCTATGTGCAGCCGGAGCCTCTGGGAGTGGTGCTCATCATCGGGGCCTGGAACTACCCGTGGGCCGTCACCCTCCAGCCGCTGGTTGGAGCTATCGCTGCTGGTAAGTAAAAGTTCTGAAAGGTGATTCCTTTGCGGGAGTCATTTAAAAAAGAAAAGAGGAATCAAAAGTCATGTGCTTCATCGCTTCCTTCTGCATCATAATAAATAAATGTGTCATATACATTTGGCCAATATTACAATTCAAGTTCAGCCTTTTGTTGTGTTTTCCATAGATTAAGAAAATGCTGATTCCACTTCTATTCGTGCTTTGGAGGTTATTGGGAAAATATTATACACGTTTAGCATTATGTGGAGCAATTTAAGTTATTCTTGATTTATATTAACGTATGTGCATAGATAAAAACGTTCTGGCATTTTAGCCATTTTCATTCTTTTTGGGGAAATAATGTATTACATATACCCTTATTTAAAGGTGCAGTGTGTAGAATTTAGGGTTATTTAATGTCATAAATGAAATATAATATTCAAAACTATGTTTTCAATAATGTATCATCGCATCAATCTAAGAATGGTTTGGTTTTTGTTAGCTTAGAATGTGCCCTTCATATCTACATATGACGTCATGTTGCACCGCGATGTTGCTACAGTAGCCCAGAACGGACAAAGCAAACCCAGTGAGACTTTTGCGTTTTTAAGTCACCTGAAGGCCACCGTAGATCTCCGACACACAGGGAAAGGAGGGGTGAGTGGAGGGGTGTTTAGTTGGTTGCAATCTGCAATCTCACCGCTAGATGTCACTAAATCCTACACACTGCTCCTTTAAGGGACAATAAAGACAACGGATAAGATAATAATAACAGTTAAATTCTGAAAATATAAGTTGCTGTCTTCAAATATGCATGTTGGTCAAACTTGTGTTTTGCAGTCAAAGTTTGAGAGAGAAAAGTCTCTCCAGTGAACTTCTCAGTCTCACTCTACTTGTGTGCTCTCAGTCACTCAGTGATGTCATTCCGCTCACAGAGACCTGTGTTCTCTCTCTACAGGCAACGCAGCCGTAGTGAAGCCGTCAGAGCTCAGCGAACACTCGTCCCTCCTCCTCCGGGCTCTGCTGCCTCGCTATCTGGACAAGGTCTGAACACCGGCTGCTATTGTTGATGGAATAATGTTCAGCGCTGCTGTAACGGCAAAGCCTTGCACCAACACAGTACATCGCATCCCAGATATGTTTGACTTTGGCCAAGTGGCCACTGTATGAGCAGGGACCCATTCTACCCGAGAGCTAACATCATCTTGAATGTGTCAGGAACGTTTCACAATCAGGCTTTATCTTTTAGTTACCCCTTTTAGGTGACATAATTGCATATTTAAAGAGGAAAAATATGATGAATAAAACGTTGCTGTTTATTTCCAGGATCTGTACCCGGTGGTAACAGGTGGCGTGTCAGAGACTCAGGAGCTGCTGAAGCAAAGGTTTGACCACGTCTTCTACACAGGAAGCAGCACCGTGGGTAAACTGGTGATGGAGGCTGCGGCTCGCCACCTCACCCCAGTGACCCTGGAGCTGGGAGGGAAGAGCCCCTGCTACATCGACAAGGACTGTGACATCAGAATCGCCTGCCGGTAATATGCCACTCACCAGAGCAGCCCGTTTCACGAGTGCTCACACACACAGAGCCACATGACACGCTAGCTCTGAGGGGTATCTTCGGCCTCATGTGTTATGATAAGATTACACCAATGTGTACTTGATGACCTGTAGAAGTTAAGCATTTGGACCAAAGAGGCGGCTGCTTTAACTGCTACAGCTGCTACAGCTGCTATGTGTGCAGTCCTGCTGAAGTGATAATGGTAAAGTGAGTCTATGTGTGTATGAAATACTGAGGTGAATGATCTATTGGACACATTGATTTTGGTATCAATTGTTCTGAAAACGAATCGTGGCAATCTTGAGTGAAGAGTACGCTCTTTCCAAAGTAGCTAGCAGCACTATAGCTCCACAAGTCGCTGAATCTTGCAAGAGTGCCAAGTCAGCAACACTGATAGGCCGCTCCCCTAAAGTTATCATAACATATCACATATCACATATCACTATGAACGTAAACAATGAACCTGGCTATTGTTAGTCCTCACATCTGTCAAGCTAGCAGCATGTAGACAGGGACGTAGCTCGTTCAATCATTTAATTACAGATTCTTTCCTTTTCTTTCACGGAGCATTTGATTTATAGATTGCTGTCGGGATGTAAAGAGAATCTCAACAAATATCAAGAAATGTTTTTTTTTTTTTAAATGAATTATTGATTTCCTAGCTTACTGGCAGGTATCCGTTTCTATTCATTTCAGTAAGCTATAATAAAAGTACTTGAGAGACTTGAAACCTGCTTATCACCGACAGTGATAATTTGTTACTATTATTTTTGTTTGTATTAGCTCCTACATCTAATATTAGAGGAAACCTATTTAGCACAAGCCTTATTTTTTGCTCCCAAAAAACACAAGCTAAATCCATTCAACTCAAATGTGTGTTTACATCTTTACATTTTATTATCACTGCGATGATTTTTGCTGATCAAATAATGTCAGAGTGTCATGGAATAGATCACGAAGCACATTTCTCAAAAGCACTGTGATGGTGGTTTGGAAAAGGGTTGAAAACAATGCAAATGTATTCATATTTGTGGTTTAAGAGGACGTAACATACACACCTCTGGAATTGTCCTTAAGCTTTGGATGGATTAGCGAGCTGTACGCTAGTAACGGCTCGATTCTTTTTGTCCTGCTACATATGCCTGGATGTGACTTCCTCAAAGCCATAACACACTGTCGCACGCATTGTTCATCAGGTAAAGTGTAAATGAAAGTGATCAACATTGACAATGTGTTCCTCCATACCCGTTTGTGTGCAGTCGTATAACTTGGGGAAAGTTTGTCAACTGCGGTCAGACGTGCATCGCTCCAGACTTCATCCTGTGTGAACCCTGCATCCAGGGCCGAGTGGTGGATGCCATCCGACAAACTCTACTGGTACCATCCTTTAGAGCAGTCTACGCTAACATCTAAATCAAAATGAAACTGCACAGTTTTTCAAAAAACCTTCCGATTCATTGCAGGAATTCTATGGCGCTGATCCCAAATGCTCGCCAGACTACGGCCGAATCATCAACCAGCGTCATTTCATCAGAGTCATGGGTCTGATGGAGGGTTACACCCCTGTGGTGGGTGGACAGAGTGATGCCTCACAGCGCTACATTGGTAGGAAGATGCAGCGAGGTAATGGATAAGTCGTGCTGAAATCAATATTTAATGTTTAATGATCATTGTTCATGTACATGCAGCCCCAACCGTGCTAAAGGACGTGCCCCCTCACTCCAGGATGATGCAGGAGGAGATTTTCGGCCCCTTGCTGCCTATAGTGGCTGTGAGCAACATGGACGATGCCATCCGCTTCATCAACGAGAGAGAGAAACCTCTGGCACTCTACATCTTCTGCTCTGATAAGAAGGTGAGAGGAAACCAAACCGCAGGCGTGAGGAGATTTAAAGCAGGTTTGAATGTTTAATGTTCTTTGTGTTTCTCCTTTCTTCTGCTGCCGTCTCTGAAAGGCAACAAAAAGGATGATTGAGGAGACCTCAAGTGGAGGAGTGACGGTCAATGACGTCATGATGCACTACACACTCAGCTCACTCCCATTTGGTGGTGTCGGTAAGACTGCCTCAAAGTGCATTGTTGTCTGTATGTTTCGTTCGGGGGACTTCATCATGAGGGCAGTGCATGGCTGGATTAACTTGTTAGGGGGGCCCATAGGCTGGATGATGCCTCTCCACTTCCTCCCACTGTACAGGATTGAAGCCAAAATATCCCGGGACACGGGAGCCGCCATCTTGCGCGTTTGACGTCATTTGCAGCCCGAGTCTGCCCGGTAGTGATTTTGTGGCTGAAGGTGCACTATCACAATGTCGCTCAGGGCAAACGTTTTAGTTTCTACAGCAGCACAGAATGGACAAACAGAACACTGGCTCTATAGCGAGAGGCTTTTGCGTTTTGACATTACTTAAGGTAGGGATGGGTCCCGAAGCTCAGTATTAAATGAGTAGCAGTGCTAAATTGTTACCGGAGTATTGACAAGCAGCAAGGTTACTGGTGTTTTTATGTAATTTATTATCATGCACTGTGCGTCTCCTCTGCTCTCTGTGTTAGAGCTAAGCTCCTCCCACTACACAAACATAGAAACAGACACACATGGAACTAAGTCAGCAGACAGAGGAGGCAGAGAAGCCACAGTGGAGACAGTGAGGGGTACTCAAGTTCACAATATCTAAGGTCCTTACTGTTGACTTGCAATAAATTCTCTCATGAATATTATTTATTTTATTGACATTTTAGATTTGTTTCCAGTGGTATATTAATGACTTTATATAGTTACTTTGCTGTTGTAAACATCACTGTTGCTGCTCTAGAAACAATCAATATTTAAATTAGAAATAAATTCTAATCCTTTTCTGAATTTATTTATTTTAAAAGCAATTATTTATTCAAGACAAAGAACCAAGTATCACAAAGTATAATAACACTAATTATTATTCTATTGGTATTATAATAAGTACTACTGTTAGTAGTAATACAATCCTAAAGATACCTATCCCTTCCTGAAGGCCACCGTAGTTCTCGACATGGTTGGAAAGGGAGGGCTGAGCAGAGGCTTCTGCAACCTCACCACTAAAGCCACGAGCGTGTTTTAGAACTGTGGTGGCCTTCAGGTAACGCAGTGGTTCTCAAACTGTGGGGCGCGCCGGTATTACAGGTGGAAATGCAGATTTTGTTTTTCTTCTTTTTTTAAAAATTAATAAATACATGGCGAAATGTATGGAAGCCCGTTTCCGCCACTGTGAGGAAAAAAATACAGATCCTGTAAGTCATTATAATGAGACACTCAAAATAATGACTTAGCGTCTCATAATAATGATAGTATCTCATTATGAAGACTTAGTGACTGAGGGTGGGGCAGAGCAGAGTTACGGTTTAAGAAGGGACCCTGTTAACTGGTGACCTTCAGCCAAACTCAAATGAACACATCTGTGTTCTTGGCTGGTTGAATTCTTAGTTTTATGGCTTTGCTTTTCTTGTTGACTGATGCGTTATTGTCCACATTGTGTATTTCCAGAATTTATTTAAAAAAAAACCGACCTACTCTGTAAAACTGATACAAACACTTGATAATGCATAAATGTCACGACTGTGTGTCTTATTGTCCACACAAATGTGGACTTTGGCAAAGTGCTGGCTAGATCCTCGATAAACATTCAAACCAGCAGTGTTATTTGTGCTTTAACTTGTAACGACACTTGTCAGCACCTTAATGTTATGTGGTAGTGTAGGCAGTGGACCCAAACGCAAGCACACAGCAGGTTTACTCCAGCCATGACTTTATTTAACTTGTTCACGAGGATTCACAGAATGAACAAACACAAAAGAAAGACTAACTGTCCAGCAAATTAAAGTCACTCCGATAATCTCCTCCGGAGTCGGGAGGGACACTCGACCGCACTCAGAACTGAAGGAACAGAAAACAAACAGGGAACGATCTTCACTGAATCGGTGTTCAGACTGACGTGACCAGACTGGTAACCGGACGGACTGACGAGGCAGAAGACGATAAGGCGTTGAAGCGGGTGAAAGACGGTACGACCTGACAAGCCCAGACTGCAGGGCCAGAGCTTATGTAGTGACAGGGGACTCATTAGTGGGCCCTGAGTCTGGTGTGTCAGGCTGCAGGAGGTGATCGGCTTGAGTGTCCTCAGCTGTGCACAATTAAGGGTGTGGCCATGGGAGGCGTCTGGAGGCAGAGGACAAACAGAGCACATGGCACACAATAACACACAGGAGAATGACAGAACACATGAGGAGAGGAGATCAGGGGAAACACACACCGGGTCAGACAGGGATCCTGGATCCTGACACTTAATTGTAAAAGTTATAAAACAACTCAAATCTGTCTCACCATCACATTCCGGAGCATAGAGGAGTTGTAGAAATATAACATCAAGTGTCATATAAGAATGGCACAACAGACCGGCAATAGTTTTAGATAATATCGTCTAACACTGCAAATATCAACAAGTCCGATTTTAGTTTCCATATCATTTGTGTGTGCAACATTGCTGCAGTGACCAAAGACATGCTGTCAGGCCCACAGAGTGCAGTGGAGATGTCGCGGTGCGCCACATTCTCTTCCGTCTTTAGTCACCAGAAGTGCATTTCAGCGGTCAACAAGCGATTCTGCTCCTCGGTCTCTTTCTGCGTGTGCGATAGAAGTTAATGCCAACTTCATATGCCAAGTTTGCGCAAATATTGGTACGGACAATTCTGTCCTCCCAAAATATATGTAGAGCCTTGTGCATACCGTCCATACAATCTGATGCACATGTAGCGCAGGGCCAGGTTCCAGGTCCAACAGTACATCTGGCAGTGTGTTATTAAGGAAAAAGCACCCGTCAGTACCATAGCATTGATGAGATATGTTGGAGAAAGGAAACTGGACCTGCTTTAGACTCCAAATGAAAACTCTGGTGTCACGTTGGGTCACAAATCCACACAAAAGTAAAAAACTATGTCTGGAGTGAGTCTTTGAAATCTTTAGCCTTTCTTCTCCCTTTGCTGTCGTCCCTCTGGTTGGGCCGGTAGATATGAGTGCAGTAACACCCACAGTACAGGACTTATGAATACTGAATACCAGACAGTCTCACACAGTTACGCCATATAGTAGAATGTATAATTCAGTTTGTAAATTCAACAGACATGACTTCAGACTTGTCTGTGACCCCCTCCAGGTCAGAGTGGTATGGGCCACTACCATGGTAAACACACCTTTGACCAGCTGAGCCACCATAGGGCGTGCCTGGTCCGCTCTCTGCGGATGGAGAACGTCAACTTGGCCCGCTATCCTCCTCAGGACCGCCGGCGGGCGCGTAGGGTGCAAATGGCCCTCAGGTCACCCATGATCGACATGTCCAAAAGGACGTTCGTCTGGGCCGTCACTGCCACCATTATCGGCTTTGGTTTGTTCATCACCCTGCTCGTCATCCTGCTCATAGCGTCAGGCCTCAACTGTACCTGCTGGTACTGGAGAGGCTTCTATAACTAGAGAAACAAACTTTCCTTTGTAAAATCTATCCAAAGAAGACTGAGTGACTGCTGCAACAATGTCCATGTAAACACCACATCTGAACACACTTTGAATCCTGTTTTGTATTCAGATATTTGTGATGTTATTGCTTTTAGCATAAGTAATGGTTCATAATGAATTGACTCAACTATGAAATGATAACTCAAATAATCATAAACCCGTGAATTTGGGCGAAAAGGTGAAGGGGAGTGATGGCTTGATTAGTTTGAACAGAATTTGACATTAAATTTGGGACACCACCCCATTTTGAAAAAAAACCTTAAGATTTCAGAATTTGATATTGTCTCAATCTCAGGGTTGCTAGAGTTCTTGGCATGGTGTACAGTGACTTATCATTTCATATAGACACAAATCAAATGATCAAGTTCTTTGTGAAGGAAATACAGATGTTTTTACAAACCAAAATACTAAACAGCAAATAAATGAGTACAATGACCAACGGTGAACCATGTATGAATTATATGTGACTGACATGTTCATCAATGAAATGTGATTTGTTTTACGTTTATCAATGAAAGTTAGTTCAAAAGATGAATGCACCATTTAGCAGTGGAGAGTTTAGAACCTGGAAAGCTTAAGCAATTTCATATTAGGGAGATCATGGTTTATTCATTTCTCAATTAGTCGAGCATCTTTGGGAGTTTAACTTATTACCTTGCATTACTTTCTTGACCGACATCAAATTTATTAACGGTTGTGATGGGCGGATGAAATAAACTTAATGGGGCGGCTGCAGCTTCTCTGTGGACATTGTCATTCTAGTTGCATAAGACTTAGTTTGTAATATTTCACCTCTTGCTCTGATGGCAGTTGGTTGTGCTTTCCCTGGTATCTTCGGACATGGGCGAGTCCTTCAGCGGGACACTGAATAATCTTGTCACCCCCTTTGTAGCCATCTTTCTATCATCTTTGCCAGGCTTAACATTTACTTTCATTTTAACGTAGGGACAGGCCGCAGTAGTCTACGGGTCAGGGACACAAGAATAAGAGGCAGAACAGCAATATAGAGATCTAGCTTGCAAGACTCAAAGTTCTTGAGCCTTGGTTGTAGCATATTGGAACCCAAGTGAAAGAAAAGGCTTTTCGGGTCCTTTGTTCTCAGGCTAGATGTCCTCTCAGCATGCGTCAGCTCGCAGTCAGCCTTTGAGCCTGCAGACAGTCAGTTTGATATTGTTGTGATGGGGCAGGAGCACGTTTGGTTATCTGCAAATACGAAAACTAAATCAATAGAATTATTAATGTCAATAACATTATTAATTTGAGTAACAGGGCACCACCCCGAGATCAGGGACCAATAACCAAACTATAAATTAAGTCTCATAATTAGGATTCAATCATGTCAGAAAAGTAGTAAACAGTGAAGGTTTAAATTCAAACACAGGCCACATATCACAATACACACGCACAAAGTAATCACAAAGAGCTGCTCTTTAAAAGTATAGCATTTATTAAAGTCCAATAATAATAATAATAATGATCAAGTCAAATAATATCTAAAAACTACTATACAATTACGAGCCTATATCTAAAATCAAACAATCTGTGGTGAGTGCGTGTGTGTGGGGAAGAAGTGTGAAACACACTGGCAAACTCACATTCGGTAAATTGCGATTCTGGTCTTTGAACTGTTAGTTCCCAACCTTACTCGTGGTGACTGATCTAACAACACTATTGCAGCAGTATGGAACACAATGCCTTATTGTTGGTATTCTTTGTATCATGTCTTTACCTTTATACTGTTTATTGTGCTGTCTTTGTTTGACCTGCCAAGGGACTACAGATGCAAATGAGCTTAAAGCTACAATGTGGTACGGAGCATCAAATGGTGACAATTATGATTGAACTGTACATGGTCCCCTTTGAATAAATAAATAATCATTTCTGCACAGCACTAACGGAACTCGGCTGTCCGTGAGCATACACAACACGTAACAATGCAGTAAACTTAAACACAAACAAGGTAATAAACACACTAACCTAACTGCCCAGACACAAATTGGCATTTAGCTTAGTGCAGAGGAGTGACAGGAAACTAGAAGTGCACTTAGAGTGCAGACCTCCTCGAGGGGCTTTGTTATGGGAAAATATGTCATCGTCTTATGCTTTAGGATTAAAGAATGCAAATCTTTAACTGTACAGGCACCAAACACCTTTTCAGTAGATGATTCTATCAGTTTTGCATCCAGGTGTCTTGTTATCTGTTATCTTGTTATCTGTTTGTTCCTGTGCATTGTTTCTGTCTTTAAAGACGGAGACACACAGGGGTCATGATTGCGATATTTCCCTTGATGGGCATCAGCTGAAGGGCATGACCCTCTGCAGGCATATATGATGTGTGATGGTTCACAGGCTCATTCCGTCTCTGCAATACTGTGACTTAACTCTTTGACCAGGTCACAGTGACATCAAAGGACGCATCTGACTGGGTGTATCCATGGTTTATTGTGGGGCAAACTGATAACAAAGGGATTTGTAAACATGCCTTAAAAGCACCTTCAGGGTATGGTAAAGACAGGACACTATGCTTCAAAGAAAAACATCTGCTTTGACTGGTTTCCTTCTTCTGTTTATTCTTGTTTGCGAACCAAGATAACAGCATGCTGGCTGAGCATACATGTCCATGCATTTGAATGTGTTGTCAGAGCACCTCTTGCAGATGACGGTGATGTATCTGTGAGACTGTGTTCTCTTTGCTTGCAAGCAAATAAATTGACTATTACAACTTTGATCGTTCATCCAGACTCTGTTTCATTTGACATTGATTTGATAACACTTTGACACTCTTCTCCCGACTATTCATAGAAATATTCCACAACAGCTTGTATTTCACAGTGAGTTGAACATAGCCAGGATATATTCTGGTTGTCTGGTTTAAGTAACCTCACCAGCCCTGATCCAGCTAAATGGTCCGAAGAAGCTGGTCATCAAACGCGGTAAATCAACCCAGGGTTACACAATCTGGCTGTGGGCAGGTTCACATAAGGGGTGGTGTTCGCAGGATATGACCAATCATAAACGAGTCCGCCGTCAGCAGTGTGGCATATTCTAAAAACCAAGAGAACTATTCAGGCTGAAACAGTTATAATGCAGGAAGTATAGCTGACAAGAAATCACAGACCGTGTGAATGTGTAACAAAACACAGACCGCACCAGGTCACCAGATGGTCAGTCTCCCACCTGTAGGTGGACTCATCCCCACCAGAGAGGAATCCAATGAGGGCGGTGTCATCCGCAAACTTCAGGAGCTTGACGGACTGGTGCATCAGGCTGGTGGTCCAGCAGTATGTGAGATTAGCTGTGGACAGACAGAGTTAACACTACTCCAGCCTAATGGAACATTGTTGATGCTGTTGGACACGCATCAAAAAGGCAACAGGGGATGGACCCAAATACAGAGAGACATGGGAAGCAGAAGGATGATAAAGCGTGTGTCGAGTAATGGAGGGGGCGTTTCCTCGAAGCGCGTATCGAGGCTTGCTTCATTTAGGGGAGGAGCCAGAAATGATGACGTCCGAAGCCTCGCTGCCCGGCTGTACCACGTGACTGCTTCGGGAAGTGGTACAGATTTTGCCGGGAGGTTTGACAGCAATATAAACCACTCAGGCTCCATTCAAAATGTGGGTTGTTGGTGGAGAGTTGCGGTCAGTTGAGAGTTTGGATAGTTTGGATAGCGTTTATATAGTTTGGAGAGT
The DNA here is from genome assembly GCF_949748355.1 of Melanostigma gelatinosum. Classification (NCBI taxonomy): domain Eukaryota; kingdom Metazoa; phylum Chordata; class Actinopteri; order Perciformes; family Zoarcidae; genus Melanostigma; species Melanostigma gelatinosum. The sequence continues at coordinate 27,750,682 of NC_136640.1, forward strand.
TTAGAGAGAGAGAGAGATAGTTTGGAGAGTTAGGAGAGTGAGGAGAGAGGGATAGGTGATAAGATGGAGCCAGCTAGGATTTCCCCTGTGTGGGAACACTTTGATTTGATAACTCCTAATAAGGTAAGCTAAATCTAACTCTATTTCAGACACATTAGGTTTGCTTATCAAGAACTGTATTTTTCACAGTTTCTTATTTTATTCAAAGGTGAGGTGTTTATTGTGCTCCAAGGAGCTGGGGTACAATAACAACACCTCATCCATGTTAAGGCATTACCGTGCCTTGCATGAGAATAAGGAGGAAACTGGAGCTTCACCCAGCCATGGTAAGTCATTACAATATTACAAATGCACCATCACAATTTTTCCCTGTTCACTTTTGTTTATTGTGCAAATAAAGACAGGTAACAGACACTGTATTTATTCTCTTTTAACCAGCCACCAGAACACAAGAGCTGGATGAAGCCCTCGTCTCCATGATAGTGAAGGACACACAGCCCTTCAGTATTGTGGATGATGTTGGATTCAGGGCATTTGTGTCCAAACTGGATCCTAATTATGTTATCCCTACAAGGCAGGTATGTATGGGTGCATGCATGAAACTGTGTCTGCCTCCAAAGTTGTCCCCCTCGTGAAGATGCTGGAGCACACCCTTCAGGAGGAAATAACAAAGCCGGCACCTGCAGCAGCATTGGAAATGGGAAACCAGCTCATCAGGCAACTCCGGGAGAAGTTGTACACTTTGCAGTCGATGAGCATCATGTCTCTTGCTACCCTCCTGGACCCCCGATTTAAAGTAATAGGATTTTTCAGCCAAACAAAAGCCACCGAAGCAATAAAACGGCTGACCTCCGAGTGTGCCACCATTATACGGTCAAAACAAAGCAGAGAGGAAATCCCCCAGGCTTCCACCTCTCATGATGTCACAGGAGGTAATCTATTATTTTACATTTTGAGATCAATTATTCCGATGAGAACACTTAGTAACATGATCTGTGGTTTCCTCTTAGGTAGCAAACTGTGGCATCGTTTAGACACCAGCCATGGAGGCACGGAAGACTCAAAATGTAACAGCAGATGCCACTGTGGAGGTCCAGCGCTACCTTTCCGAGCCAAATATAAGCAGGCTGGAAAAGCCTCTGGAGTACTGGGAGAGGCAAAAATTCCTGTATCAAAATTTATATAGACTTGCTCTTGCGTTTTTGTGCACGCCAGCATCTTCTGTACCCTGTTGTTAGATCCTGGGGTACTTCTGGCCCGATACGCGGCTACTTACTGACTCAGCTCTCTATTAAAAGATTGTCGAGCTGGTGTTCTTGCGAGGGAACTCGCCTGGCTCTTCTAACTGCCGTTACTCCCGACGTCTACCCTGCTTCCTCCGGTCTGAGTGCACTTGGTCGAGGGGCCACCCTGACCCCGGGCGCTCCCACCAGTCGCGTCGGTTATGGCAGCTTCCCTCTTCTGGATCCATGCTCTTGGTAAATGCCAGGTTAGGTTTTAACGGCTAGGATCACTTCTAAAACCGTAAGGGATTGTTAAGTGGATTCGGTCTCTAGGATAACCTTACAGAACTCAGTTGTTAGACATACAATGGATTTAACTTTTTACTGCCACGAGGAACTTTTACTACCTGAGCAAATAAATGCACTTGAGAATTTTACTTTAAATGCAGATTAGATATTTATTGCAGGTTATATTTAGTTAGTTTGCAAGGGTTAAGCTACAGCTCACATAAAATGTCACTACACTTGATTCGTTACTTTAATTTTCTTCTCAGGTTATACTCATTGGTTTTTAGATGCCGAGACGGCTCGGTTGGAGCTGGATTTCCAAAGGTGCGATGAAAAGGTTCTTTTGGAGTTGTTAGGAGCGATGGTCCGGCCGGACCCTCGGACTCCTCCTGCTCTTTGCAGCGGAGTTCGGCCAACAGTCCACAAGGCTCTGTATAAAGTCTTTCTAGGGCGGCGGCGTTCCTCCGTTGTTCAGTTGTTAAAGTCGAGCAGTGGGGAGAGGAAAATCTCTGTCTTCCAATTCTTTGTCCACGGACAGCGGTCTTCTTTCCGTGAACCGAGACGAAGTCCTCGAATACTTCAGTTGCAATCGTCCGTATCTTCTTCTCAGAGCGTCTGGACAGCTCGTGTAGAAATCCCAGTTTGGGGCTGGCAAGCGTCTCCTTTTATCCTTGATTTGGGCTATCTGTTCTCCCCCCACCTATCCTGAACACATGATCTTCACCCCACCTTTTTGTGTGTGCGTTTGTCTCCGGAAAGCACCAGACCTTTCTCTCGCGGGAGTATGAGTCATCTCTTGCAGCAGAATTCCATGTCTCATGACTGTTTTTTCCGACCCACACCCAAAAACATCTGTTCCTGACTCACTCGGTCTGCTGACACACCCTATGACATACTTTTTCCACATCTCAGCTCCGGTACACAGAACATTATTATAATCAGTTTTTACATTTGTTAAATCACTCTATGCATTAAACATTTGTTATATAATGATCATAAAACTTATCTTTCGAATACACTTTAAAGCTTGAAAGCTGATTGGTCCAAACTCTGGCTCCAGCAATTCAATTCAATTTATTTTGTGTAGCCCAAAATCACAAATCACAAATTTGCAATCTGTACTCATGCGACATCCTCTGTCCCGGGACCCTCACATCGCTACAGGAAAAACTCCCCCAAAAAAATGTGAGCAAGAGCCTTTCTAATTTAATTTGTTACATGAAGACCACCGTAGTTCTCCTACACGCTTGGATACCCCACCACTAAATCCTACACACTGCCCCTTAAATGGTGAAATATGATACACAACATGTCATTGCAGTGCCTACGTGTTTCTGTCCAAGCAGTTGCTTCTCTACACTAAGTATAAAAGAAGCATGCAGTGTGTGGCTACTAGATGGCAGCAGAGAACTAAAGAAGAGGAATATGGTGACTTTATGGTCCACATGTTAAAATGAGTGATTTTTATATCAAGTTAAAAAAGAAATCTAAATATATATCCTCTCAGTCCTGAATTACACTGACTTTCAGTTATGTTTTATACAGTCAAAGACTAAAGTGTAGATCTTGTTCTTAGACACTGACTATATCAACTACAGCATCCCAAATAATCATGGCAAATATAATGTGCTGGTCCCATCCTAATTTGGGCAGAATGCAGTCAAGGCCTTTTAAGTGATTTAAGTTGATGAATGAATGAATGAATTTTATTTATATAGCGCTTTTCACAGACAGTAGTATCACAAAGTGCTTAACAGAGCAGACATTTAAAAGCATAAAAAACAAAATGTGACCCAAGGGTCAATAAATTATCTCCACAGAGAAAATTAAAAAATAAAATAAAAAATAAAATAAAAATGTAAAACATATTTTAAGAGCAGGTCTAGGACATGGGTTTACTTTTACACAAACGCCAGCCTAAACAAGTTAGTGCCCCATTAGCCTTAAGGCGCCCCCTGTTCCTCTGCTGAGCTCTAAACTGTCGACTTTATCACTTAATAGGTCTGGGGATATTGAGCTTGTGAGCCAGCAAAAGGAAACAGCTGCCATCCCAGCACCCTGATTCAGCTCTAAAGGGATCACTTCTGTTGTACAGTTGTAGTTCCTGAGGCCTGAATAAATATCACATAACTGCAGTAGAGTCAGATTGTTGACCGGGCCTGGACATTAAATCAACTAGAGACACCAGTTCATGACTTCCACAGGAAAACAATCTATTGATAGTTGTTTTTTATATTTGCAGCTCTACTTTTATTGGGGACTCTAAAGGTCCAGTCAGTAAAGGTTTGTACTGCCCGGAACCACAACATGTCATGTGATAAATCAGTAAGGGTTTGATGATCAAAAGCTAACAAATAACCTGTCAAGCTAACCAGTACGGCGCCACAATTCAACTCTGAGGCCTAAAGGGACTTGTTCTTAAGACCAAAACCAGATCTGCAAGGCCGGTAATTTGCATGGACACATATTACCTCGATTTCAGTTGTTTCTGACTGGCTCTGCTCTAATTAACTCTGTGAATGACACGTTATTAGTATCAATTACAGGCCTCCTTAGCTCAAGGCAGATTGGCACTGTACCTCTGAGTGCTTTTGACGATCCTACAGGTTTCTGAACACCAGGAAAAGGACACAGGTCACTGATCTACTTTCTGTACACTCCGGGGTTGGAGACACTTCCATGTCCTGGAGCCATCGGTTCAGCACTGTGCTGAAACTGTTGCAGAGAGGTTATGCAAACAATTTCACACAAATATAGTCATAAAAATGAACTAACTGTAGATGTAAAAAACGAAAAAAAAGTTGTAAAATTATGGAAACGCTATTTCTCTTTTCACCTTCACATAATGTGTAATGTGTCACCCAGCCGTTACCTTATTCTTGGCTGCAATGAGCATAAATCACACAATTAATTGGTTAATTAAGAAAATGAAAATTGTTAGTTGAAGCCCCATTTGATAAAGTAATCTGATATTCCATTTAAAATCTTAATCTGTAACATAACCATTAACTATTATTATAGTTACTCTTATTGAATAATGAAAGTACAATATTGTTATTTTAAAATGTAATGGAGTAGAAGTACAAAGTATTGGTTACTGGTTACTCCTGTCTTTAATTAGTAAGGCCTGTGCAGCTTTGAGTTCTACACATGTGCAAAGGGGTCCATCTAACGAGTCAGAGGGAGGAGTCTCTGCCTTTTTATGCTTGCAGTGGCCATGCTTGAGAACAGTCTGTGTTTGCAACAATGGGGTCCAGTCAGCTTGTTGTGTTTGGTTTTGTGCTTGCGTGTGTCAGCTTTAGTGATGCTCGAGTCCTCATTATGAGCCAGCCGAACTACTGGGGCGTTAAGGGTGAACCAGCAGCAGAACCTGAGAGAGACCACTCCAGGTTGTCTACTCAACAAGCTGACGTGCTCCAGGCAGAGCAGATCCAGCCAGCAGTGAAACTGCTGTCCTGGACCTTTCCAGAAGATCCAGTGGATTCAGTAAGAGAGACCCCTGTCAATTATGTACTGCGGCAACCAGCGACGGCCAACCGTGTTGCTGTGAGGTGTGGGGAAAGCAGTATCCAGGTGGAAGTGAGCCAGGACTTGCTGGGCCTTGGCAAGCTGATAAACCCAGAGGATCTCACACTCGGTGGTTGCTCAGCCACTGAGATCGACAACTTTGCTCACGTGCTGGCCTTTGAGTATGAGCTGCACAGCTGTGGCAGCAGACGAGTGGTGAGGTTTTTATTCATATAATGCCTTTATGTTAAACTTTCAGTCAAGAAATGTCAACTTGTTCTCTTTTCCCTAGGTGATCGAGAATGCCTTAATTTATGCTTTCACACTGGTCTACAACCCTGACGTGTCTGGCAGAAGTGGCATCACGAGGAGCCAGGGTGCTGTCATAGGAGTGGAGTGCCACTACCTGATGTGACTTGAAAGCTGTATCAGCCTGTAGAGACCCGCTTGAGTTTACGCTGTAGAAATGATTTTATGTAAAAGCAAACTATAATAAAAGTCTTTACGTCTCGGCACACTGGTTCTACCCTAATCTATGCCCTTTCTAAGCTAACCAATGGCCGGTTTCAGTGCAGAAACAACATAAATGGTACTTTTATTTCTCTTTTCTAGTCTTCCGACCACTCGCCGCACATTAACACTACGTCCTCATTCATCCATTCACACACTGATGACAGGGGCTACCATGCAAGGTGCCACCTGCCCATCAGGACCATTTAACATTCACACCACACTCGCACACTGTAGGAACAGCTGCGGGAGCGATTTGGGATTAAGTGTCTTGCCCAAGGACACATCGACATGGACTAGTAGAGCCAGGGATCAAACTGCCGATCCTTTAAATTCAACTTTCACATTTTAAAAAGTGTCTAATTTTGAGGAAGCATTTGCAACATGTCAAAGTAAAAGCTAGCCCTTTTAAAACAGACATGATTTATTCATGTTTATCTGAAAGGCAAAGCAGTGAATGCTTCATTGTGTGCAGTGTAGAAATGTGTTGCAAAACTGATTCTATTCAGACACTGGGGGTGAAGAAAAATAACTACCCACGTAGTTTGACTTGAATGTAGGGTTAGCAGTTCTCTGAAAGTCAGTGCTGAACATTACAGATGCAGGTGTAGCAGATGTGTTTCTGCAGCTCTTGATTGGAGGGTTATACTGTAGGAATCATTTTTGTTCCCGCTCAACAGACACACAACTGTGAGCATACGTGTGATGGTTTCTCTTTGGTAATCAGCAAGAGTGATGGTGAAACAAAATAAATGCTTTTCTCGGAAGTGGTTCTCAAAATTGATTGCAATAATCTTCCAGGAAGCCACTCAGTGTTGCTAATTGTGGAAGTGTGCCAACACTAATGTTGATGGTCAAAGGTTACAACTCATTAGGGAGAACCTCGACAGAAGGTGAGACACATGGATACAAAATGTTTGTGAGATTCTGGATTAGTATGTTCCAACAAATTGAATGAAAAGATACCTCCATGTTAAAGAAATGCGTGTTTGGAGAAATTGCTTCATGATACAAATTGCAACTTGCATGCTGCAAATTTGGTGCAACAAGCCCCTGGGTCACGCTTAGGCTTTCTTTCTGTGTATAGTAGAGCTCAGCCCTGACAGAGAGAGCAGAGGAGATGTATGTTGCAGTGTGATAATAAATTACACCAAAACATCAAAAGATAGAAAGCACCAGTAACGTTGGGGCTTATCAATACTCCGGTCTTTAATAATTTAGCAGCAGGGCCTGTTTAACACAGGGTTTCAGTATCTATTCCTACCTTCAGCCAACGTAAAAATGCAAAAAGATCTTGCTAGAGGCGATGTGCGGTTCGTTACACTGGAATTTGAGGGCCGGGTCCTTTGCAATCCAGTTTTACCTCCATCCTGTCCATTCTACCAGAAAGCTGACCGATATCCAAATCATGATGGTTTTGAATTTGCCTCACTAGGTTGGCCATCTCATCTTTGTGCTCTTTTTGATTTTCAGTTGGTCCAGGCATTTTATTCTAGTAGAAAGCTGTGCACTCTCCAAATCAAGACTGTTTTGAACTTGCCTTACTTTGTTGTCCATCTCAGCTTTCACCGCCTCTTGATGTTCACTGATAAGTTGCTCAAGACATTCCACTTTGCAGTCCAACCATTTGCCGAGAGAGGTACGGACCTCATCGATTTGAGTGAGGCACGTTGTGGTTGTGACTTAAATTAACCATGGTGCAAACTGAGTTCTGTCAAGATAGCATTTATGTATTTGCTCTCTCTCTGTAAAGCGGTCTCCATTATCAGTCATATTCGATGTCAAAGGCAGACTGTGAGCACCTTTCTTTCACTCACTGCAAGTCTTGTGAGTCTGTGAGAAACATAAATTAAGTCAAAATGTACATTTTTGCTACTTTAGTCATCTCCCCTCTCAAGCTGCAGTCGGGACTGGAAGTATTTATTCATCGAGCAACATAAAAGGTCATCTGCACGAAACATTGTTAATGTTCCTGAAAATAGTTAGCGTACGTGAAATTGGAGATTTGAGTCTTTGTATGACTTTTATACTTTAACTTATACTCTTTTGTAAAGCAGTTTGATCTTTACAAAGTGCTATATGAATACACTTTATCATTATATTTGATCAGATCTTGATCAGAACAGTTTCTCTTGTGAGAAAAACAAAGGATTCACTTTCGACTGTCTGACTGATGGCATACAATATTCCAAGATCTCCATAGCGGTCACGTTAAAGACCATTTCAATGCAATTGACCCAAGCACAGCAAGCATTATTTACCAAAAGCATCTTCTTCTTTTTTTAGGAACAACCTAAAAGAGAAGCTGACTGTCTGTAGCCTGTTTATCTTAGTTTGTTCTTGTAAACTTCTATGCTGGCTGAGACAAAGCTGCCAGGAGGACAGAGGACAGGAGGAGTGACTGATGATATCTGATGTTCTTTGTTCTTTATTAACTTCACTCACGAATGTTTTTTATTTTATTGCCATTTTGTTTCCAGTGAGATATTACTGACTTCAGATTTTCTTCATTTTCAGGCTGGTTTTGTGGATTTCGAGCTTGTCATGGTTAAATGTTGTGTAACAGTGATACTCGTTATACGGACTGGTTGGAAGGAGCATTAGCACTTTCATGCAACGCAAACTATTGAAGGTTAACTGAATGTACATGCTGCTCTTGCTTTTATTGTTATAGTGAATAAACCCGACCCGGCTTCACAGGACAGTGCTGTTCCTTAATTTTCTCGTCTTCTGTCTCAATCGCCAGGTACACTGTCATCTTTAGCTTCTGTATTTATCTTTTTAACCTTTTATTGCTGCTGAATCAGTTTAACATCCTGGACATATCCTTCAAATGCATATTAGAAAGAATCAGCCCAGGAGACGTGCTAACGTGCTGTGGTAAGCTTACTTCCGGTTGCCAGCATCTGTTTTCTGGTAGCAAATTGAACTAGCTTAACCCAGTTAGTCGTGTGGTATTCTTGATAGCAGTGGCTAACTGCTGTACTTTCATTAGTTTTGCTTAAGCACTCATAGACGGCTTGGATGTAGAAATTGTTGAAGTCAATTGGTGATGGGAGAAAACAGTCTGAATATATGTTATGTTTTAAAGCTGTTGGATCACTAAATCCAGCAGCTGTTTACACGTCGTTCAGTTTTGTTAAGGTTAGCTTGCGTACTTTAGCAAAGCAGTTAGCGATGGCTTTCCTCTCTCCTTCTCCCTCTTCTACTCTCTCTTGCTCGATCTGTCACGTGTTAAGCTATTCCTTCGCCTCCATAGTGATAATGGTACATGTAATAAGTGTAGTTTATTTGCTGTGTTGGAGGCTATGGCTTGTAAAATTAGAAGCACGGCCACGCACCACGGGAGATCAATCATTAGCTACTTTAGCAAGCCACCCCCTGTAGCCGGTGCAGACCGACCAAATATAGAACCATTTAGTTAGGTTTAAGAAAAGAGCATGGTTGACCTTAACTTGACTAACGAGTCACGTCACTACAGATTGTCTCACGACTCAAGTAAATAGCGATTGACAAACGAGTCACGTGACTCACGACTCACGCGAGTCGTGTGATTATTGACTCACCTGATTAATGACTCGCGTGAAAAAAATGTCAGCGTTTACTTTTTATTTCGCACGGGACATGATAATGTGTTTTGTAAAAAATGGCATTTCACAAAACAAAACATTTCATTCTAACGTATCAGAACATAACATCCTCTCTTCTCGAAGCCTGGATTGTACTGGCCTGTTTCTCTTGGATTTCAGAGCATCAGGTTACAATGTATCAAACAGCGCAGATTACAACAATTTGAACAGGCAACTTGGGTACAACTTGGTATTGTATTACTTTGGGTGACTAACCAGGACTTCCTCAATAACTGCATATGTGCTTGTTTTTTTAAAGGGTCAGCAAACACATACTCTAATAATCTCGAATACTCATACTGTCATATGCAGGGGGTTGGCACCCCACTTCCAGCACCTATGTAGATGACGCTCGGCTACTGGCCTCTGAACACCTTAAATCTGTCATTGTCTTTGCTCGATTTGCTGGAGTGTTATTTTGGATTGGGCTAGGTGTTGTTGAAAATATTTCCAGTGAAGCAGTCACTGTGGTTCTACTGAGTGACGACTTATTTCGCAAAAACATGAGACATAGTATACTGTTTTGTCTAAAAGTCCTTTTAATGGGAGATAAGGAATGGCAGAAGTCAAAACCATCTGCCAACACTATATATTCGGATTGTTTGTAAAGCTCCATTAAAATGTGCCATGTGTCGATTGGACATGTATTTCAGCCTGGAATATTGATCGGTTTGGAAGTTCACCATTGTTTAGCATCTGTCAAGGCTGTTAGTCATTACAAGCTACGTAGACGGATGGTGCCATTATGAGTCATCTGTACTCATTAGTGCATTGATCTGCTGAGATTAAGGTTGTAAAGCAAACATCGTAACATCTATGATTTCCTGGGGCAGGAATTTTCTGTTTCCATTAGCTGCTCTGATGTCAGACGGTATCATTGTAAATATATGTGATTTCCTATTTACTCAGCACTATTTACAATACTAAGAAGAACTCAGTTGAAAACCTTTGTTGGCTCATATCAATTTGTGTCCCACATATAACAATGACAAATAAAACAAAAGAGTCTGTATGTTAGGAATCCGTGTATGGTTCGTTCTTTCATTATTTCGTTTAAAAATCAAATCAAAAAAACTAATAATCGGTTTTGTTTTTTTGTTTTTCTGTTTTAAAACCAGAACAGAAAAACGAAATAACAGAAAATCAAAAAAACGACGTTTTTCTGTTTTGGAAATTAAAATGGGAAAACGAAAAATAAAATTAGGTGAAGGTTTGTTTTGTTTGTGTGATATTTTGATATTGAACGTGACCCGGAACCGGAAACACTATGGATTTGTTTTGATTTCCACCCGCGAAGAAGAACAGGCAAAAGTCTTGGGAAGCGCCAACAAGTGGAGGAACGAACGGGCCAGGAACGGTATGGCCGCACTTGAGCCCTACTCTGGCTTAATAACTCAACTTTTTGAGAGTGGGAAAACACATGATGAAATCAGCACCGCTCTGCAGCGTTTCGGTGCTCCACAGTGTCATGTCCGTTAGGAGGTTCTGCATGGCACACAACCTAAGAAGACGAAATCATGTCTCCGACACTGGGTTGGAAACTGCTGTGATTTCTTCAATATACAGGGTATGTGATTAAAATCTTGAATGAGCATGGCATCTTTATCTGTTGGAGAATATTCATTTACCTATCTGTTTTAGACGGGTCCATCCTATGGCCGTAAATTTATGACAGGATACCTGTCTTCAATCGGCGTGCGTGCCGGGGAAACCAGGGTTGGGAGAGTCTTACGAGAAGTACACCAGCCTTACCATGATTTGCGACGACATGTAGTTAAGTAATGTAGGGAGTTATATAAATGCTAAACACATGAACAGTGGTGGAAAGTAACTACGTACATTTTTTTGCTATACTTGTACTATAAGAGTATTTGATCCTTTCCACTAATGTTACATTTCATGGAGAAATATATTACTTTCTACTCCCGTACATGACATGTTTAGTAATGACTATCTTAACATTACATACATACGCGTGTGTGTGAAGAATTGTAATTATATTTCAGAGTTATCAACTGATGTCACATCATTATGATAACATATCATCCAGCACTACACATAGGAATGAATCATTTTTAATTATGTTTATCTTTTTTTAAAGGGTGCTCGTAATCTGAATCCCATCCCCTATCATGCAGGCTATATGGGCCACAAAATTCACATGGATCAGAACGAGAAGCTTGCCATGTTTGGAGTAACTCATGTGGTGGCAGTTGATGGCTACAGCAGCAAAATTGTTGCAAATGCTACCATGCCCATAAAAAACAATCTCATTATTTATGAGGAGGTGTACAAGTGAGTGATATAATGTCAAGGCAAATGTATTTAGTGTTAATGTAATTTTGTTTTATAAGGCTCATCATATCAAACTGAATTTTTATGTTTTTTCAGCAGATCTTGCTATGCATTTAATTCATTCAATGTAATGTACTGTATTTGACTTCTTCCATGTGTGTCTGTGACACCAAGTAGTCATGTTACATTAACATACACACTCATTTGTTCCAGATCTGCAGTGGTTACCAATGGGATGTGGGACCAAGTGAGAGTTGACCATGGGAAGGAGTTTTATTTGTGCCTTTTCATTCAGGAAATCTTTTCCAGGCACAGGCATAACCTCAGCAGGCAACCCTATGTCCAGACTACATCTTCCAGGGTAAATGTTTCTGTTTGTACTCAAAATGAAGGGCTCCAATAAGAACATAATAAAGATAAAACAATTGACATTAATACATAGGTCTATAAGATATAAAATAGGGCAGTCATATGCCATTTAAAAGACAGCAGTCTCATTATGACCTGTATCATTAGCTGGTACTTTCATTTACAAGTTATTTGTTGGTGAAATCAGTTCATATGGCTACAGTGCATGGTTTTCTGTGTCACATTCATGGATTTCCAAATGGAATATGAAGGTTGTTTAGAAACAGAATATGACAGGATTTGTTGGCAGTTTTGATCACAGTAATTAAGATACGGAGCAATTACCAGCTAATATAAACATTTGATCTTCCTCACTTATTTTTCTAACATATCTTGTGTTCACAACAGAATCTAAGGGTGGAGCGGATCTGGCCAGAAATAAATAATCGTGTCAATTACCCACTAAAGCAGGCCTTGGTGCACCTGGTTGACCAGGAGGCCATAGATATGCAGGACAGCACTGTGAAATTCTGTGTATCAAACCTGACGTGCCCACTCAGCCAAATTGGGTTAACAAGGGTTGTAGAGTCATGGAATGCACATAGGATTCCAGGTATGCAAATGTCCATCTAAATATTGTGAATGAGTAATGTTAGCCTGTGCTTTTAAAAAAATGGTTTTAAACAAAACAGTAAACAATATAATTTAAAAATCCTTATTTACTTTTACCAGGCAGAGGAATACCTAACAGCTTTGCAGCAGGAGGATGCCCAGCCAAAATATCAGAGGACCTGCTACCCACTGCTTCTGTTGCTGCAGACAGATATGAGCAGGAATTGGGATCCTCTCTCAGCAGGGAGTCAACGTTCGGTGTGGACCCTTTTCACTCTGAGGAGGACAGGAGCCGGGCAGAAGAGGACTTTGCCATTGCCTACCCTGATCTGTCTGTCATTTTTGACGGTGTGGTCAACAGTGACTATACGATTTTCAATGAAGCCCTTTTCTGCCTGCTGAATGTGACAGAAAGGCATGTAGGAAATGTTTTGATGGTGTGACTGCATGTGTGTACTGCATGTGGACCACTATTTTTGTCAAAATAAAAATGTACACTGAAACAGTTCTAAGAAATGTCAAGAACATTTTATTGAATGTAAATGTAAATGTTAATTTGAACGTTACCATATAAAACCCTTTTAGCTTACTATAAAAATGGAGTATATATAAAAATAGAAAAAATATATAAAAATAAAGTACAAAACGCAAATAATTTCTTAAAACAAAATTAAAATGCTTGTAAAGCATGAAAATATAAAAAATCCTTCCAAATAAAGATACGTGTAAGCAATAATAATAAGCATTTTGAACAATTAAAATGCATATAAAACTGACAGGAGCAGATACTCACAATTGAATTAACTATTTGAATACATCACAACATTGAAACAGTTGTGAAACAGAAAACAAACTAATAGAAATAATTGTTAGTGTGATCAAAGAAATAATGTGTGCAGTGCAGCCAGTGCATCGTCCAGCCCCACCACTGACTGTTTGTTGGCGTGAAACTCAACATCTCTGCACTTTGGGCAGTAAGTGTGGCTTTCCAGCCACTTCTCCACACAGGCACAGCAACCCAGGAGACTTTTGCAGCAGCTGCTGAATATGGGCTCCTTCATAGGATCTGCATGGACAAAGTCAAGAAATTACCATTTCATGTTGCCTCCATATGATTTGACATCTTTTCAACATCCTCTTGAATAGATGTTCACAATGCATAAGTAAATTAATTCTGCTTTACCATATGTTTAACATTTGTTGCTGCTTTAAACAAAAAATATGCAACAGAGAAAATGTTTTCCCTCCTGTAAATAACACATTTGAATTAACACTAACAGAGCACTGAACATTTTAAAGCAAATACAGACGGTCTACCTCTAGGAACAGTACCTCCACAGATGATGCAGGCAAAGGCAGCCTTCACAGCTGCAGCCTGATGGTCGTTGAGACAAACTGTTGTGTGCGGGTTGGCCTGCACAAACTGGACAAGTTGTTTCAAGGTCCTGGAGACTTCCTGTAGACCCTGGGATGCGAGAACGACCTCCTCAATTTGATCAATGACCTCAGGGAGTTCTGTGTCCTCATGACGACTGAAAAATAAACAAAAGACAGTGTTAAGTGTGTATTCACCTGGACATTACAACATTGACAACATACTACGGAAGAATAGCTGTTCTAGATTTGAAGAATCCTTTCCAAATTAATTATCTCAGGCCAATCACAGCACATCAGCTGTGACCTTTGATAAGTAATTTATCACAGGCATTATGTTGACATGCATTTAGGATGTTTAAATACCTTTCTCTCCTTCTCTTACTCCCCCGTAGCCTCTGGAGCTGTTCCTCTGGCACGGCATAAATCTTTCTTGCATGCTGTTTCCAGAATGCAGAACCTGCATGGATGGATTGGTATTAATATCTATTAACAACACAGGACAATTGTTTTGGATATGAAGTATACATGATGAAGAATATGAAGTTTAGACACTGAAGGTCACCGATGTCTCAATATGTTCAATATGTAACTGACATCATTGAATTATAATGTAAAATGTTAGTCTGTACCTCTCGTTCCTTCACAGTCAATTATTTCATTGCCATGGTTGTCAATTAACACAATTGGCTCATCCTGGCCCAGGGCCTCAGCCACTTTGGCCCTTATACTGCCCACCGAAGCCTCGAACTCAGTGAACCTGACGGCCACTGTCTTCCGGGTTTCGGGTTTACCGTCAACCACCTCTGCTATTAAGATATTCCTAAACATAAATGTAAACAAAGCATTTAGGCCCATTTACAAAGCAATACACCATTTTCCAAAACTATGTTGTACTTACAGACATTACAATCAAACAGAATTTGTAATGATGAACGTTTTTAGTGTATTCACCTTTGCATCATCTTTGGTCCAGTAGCTCTGGGTGCAGGCTGAGGCAGAGATCCTGAGGAAGCAGATGCACCACCACTGTGTGGGCGGCGAAATGCAAAGTGCACAGGATTTTGCCAGGAAGCGCCCTCATTAGTGGTGTCCACCCCATGTATTTCATAGTGGCCACTGATTTGGAGCTCAGTGATTTTGAACACACCATCGTGTCCAGGGAGTATGCCTTGGTTGTGGTCGTCGGTTAAATAAATGCTGTCTGCACGGACCTGAAATAAACATTTTGGAAAACACTTTGAAATGATGTGCATAAGAATTACATGACACAGTTATTACTATGACTGTACACCTTTTAAAAACATGAGGAATGGTTACGACTGTTGTCATCAAGTGTCCTTCAGTCCACTAAGTAAGATTTATTACACAGTTGATGTTGTTTGCAATGTCTTTATGACAGCTTTAGATTAACCATGGCAATTTACACACACACACACACACACACACACACACACACACACACACACACACACACACACACACACACACACACACACACACACACACACACACACACAACATAGCAGGTCTTATTATAAAACTTTAAGAAACGATTTAGCTTTATGTGTTAACATTAGTATTACATTATATTGTCAGATGTGGTTGTTTTTGACATTGTTTATCATGAGAACGTTAATGTCATAATTGTGTTCTGAATATTTTACTTGGCCTAAACAGTGGCACAATTTGGACTTGTCAACCATAGACTCTGATTCAAGAATGCTGCAACAGTTCATTGAAAGATCTCAATCTAATGAGATTTCCTACTCAATCTAAAACACTAAATAAAGTGGCCCTCTCCGGCAGCGAACGCGGTGGTGGCGAGGAGGTCCACTTTTAACTGAAGCTTTGACTGTAACGTTAGCTATAATGTTGATTAAAAATGCCTTACCTGAAAAACCATGGCGATTTTTTCTACCGTGAGATCCTCTGCTCTCAAAGCGAGCCGCCTACTCCCCCGAAACAAAAGGTAACTCGCCATCACCGCTCTTCCAGGGTTATGACGTCCCAGCATTCCCTGGGGTTCCGGGTCACGTTCAATATCAAAATATCACACAAACAAAACAAACCTTCACCTAATTTTATTTTTCGTTTTCCCATTTTAATTTCCAAAATCAAAAAACGTCGTTTTTTGATTTTCTGTTATTTCGTTTTTCTGTTCTGGTTTTAAAACAGAAAAACAAAAAAACAAAACCGATTATTAGTTTTTTTGATTTTATTTTTAAACGAAATAATGAAAGAACGAACCATACACGGATTGTTAGGCTATAAAAAACAAATTCTCTCCATCACTATATGAAGTTAGCTTTTTCCAAGGTAAAGAATGAGCTTTAATCCTCTGGCCATTTTGGTACCTGAAGTGTAATGGCTTTTATATACGTATATATATATATATATATATATATATATGGCTAGCACTGTCACCTCACAGCAAGAGGGGCCCGAGTTCGATCCCCGATCCCGGGGGGTCCTTCTGTGTGGAGTTTGCACGTTCTCCCCGTGGCAGCGTGGCCCAACAGAGATGGGGGGGTTTTCTCGGTTCGGCTGATGGCCAGTACAAAAGAAAGCACTGCAGGGAGGTCAAGGTTGAACAGCCAATCTGTCCAAGGCTTTGGTCCAGACTGAGTTATCTCGAAAAAGATAGGAAAGATAAGCATGAACTTTGATATAAACATTAATGGTTCTCAGAGGAACCATGCTGACTGGACATGTATTGGTTCATAATAGAATAACCAAGAATTCCAATGTTGCTGAGTTGTGTCCAGCTGTTTTGTTTTTACAGACGCCAAGAAATGCAACTTAGTCTTCAAATACACATTTTTTATTTACAAATATTTCTATTTTTTGGAGGGGGAAAGCTAGAGTCTGAGTTTTAGATTTGTGTAATCTGCTGTTACTGGAGCACTTATGGACTATGACAGTAAACACTCATCAACATCAGAAAAGTAAGTGTGTGGATTGGATTAATTTGTGGGGAGCGGACCTAGAGACGATCACTGCCAGACCAGCCAGACCAAACGACCAAACGAAAGCATCGGCGTGAGGAGAGCTGAGATGGAAGCTAAGCTAACCTAGCATGGACCTAATGCTATTCCATCACCCAGTCTGCTCCTGGCTAAAGTCCAGGTTAAATGAATATTCAAGCTAAGCCAGCAAAGGAAGGTTTGTGACTGTTGGGCCCACATCTTTACAGAGACCTGGTTCCATTGTGGCGTCCCAGATCAAGTTGCACTTGACAGGAGGGACGGCAGAACAAAGCACAGGGACCCGGTGGGACGAGAGGAGGCAGACTCTCTTTACATCAATGATGCTTGGTGCTCAAACACTGTCAAATGTGACGGACAGTGTTTCCCTGATTTCGAATGTTAAGATGTCGGCCATATTGTGCAGAGAATTGTTTTGTTGCTGCTGTTTGCCTTGAGGCAAGTTTGAAAATGCACAGGAATGCACCACTGTTTTGTTTGTCATGTCGTATATCATTTCGTTATGCAACCCTCTGTTGCACAATGACAAGTAATTGTCCTTGAATCAATAACAGTTCCTCTCTTGTCAGAGCATGGACATATTTAAGCATTTAGAGTGTATGAATTTGTGGCTAAATAATTACGATGGAGAACCAGGTACATTTGATGAAGTTCTTCGCTAAAACAACAATCATTTAAGCTTGGTCAGTAACTGACAGGAACATCTTCTGTAGGTGATGACAGATGAATGAGGCGGCACTTACAGCTGCCTCATTGTCATGGCAACTACTACAAGGTAAGAGTGACAGATTTACAAGCTCATAATTCTATTATGATTTATATTCTGGAGAGAGGGTTGTTCCATGTGTGGGTTTGGCTGCGTGGGATACATTTAAAAATAGTACTGCTTTTGCATTTACTGAGCTGAAATCAGGTCGTATGCAAAACATCTCGGAGATGAATTAGGACACTGTGTTCTGCTAAGAAAACGTAATATCTGGTCACCCTGTAATATATTCCACACACATTCAGGTGCAGGCCATATGTACAGGCCTCAGCTGAGAACAGAATCACCTGGTTGGTGTTCGTTCATGTGCTTTTTATGGTTAACAAAACGAGGAGGGGGAAAAAGACCATAGAAAGGTTTTGGGTTCATGACATACTAAGAAAAAGGAAACAGTATGGGGAGTAACACTATCTCTGAGTATGTGTCTCAGGTGAGCTTCTTCTAATAAATAAAAATACATAGTAAAGTATAGGAAAAAACTTGGTTTTAAACATAATTTTGAATGTGCACTTTCTCTCTCTCTCTCTCTCATACACACACATGTTATCCAAAGTGGATGACAAAGTTTTCAAGTCTTTGACTTAAGTAAAAGTAGCAATACCACAGTATAAAAAAACGTAAACATATATTATTTAAATATATTTAAATATTTCCCTCTGAGGTGTAGTGGATTAGAAGTATAAAGTAGCATGAGATGGAAAGTACAAGTACAGCACCTTAGTAAATGCACATTCCACCCCTGCTATCCAACACACACACAGTTTCACATATACTTTTTTTGTGGTGGACCACTATATTACCAATATCAAATCTGTAGGAAACACTAAGCTACAAAACGTATGCATTCAGTAAGTATAAATTAGGATAGTTTTATGACTTGCAGATGTCTTGCCTCTAAAACTCCTTCAGGAACCTGGGCTTCAGCTAGTGTTGGCTTCACCACAGGGGTTGGCATTGTGCGTGCAGTGGTCATAGCCATCTGGGAGTGTGTCTGGTCACTGAGTACATGCCAGCACCAACTGTGAGTCAATGGAAGGATATTCCAGAAGACTTCCATCAACCTTGGGACTTCCCAAATTGCCTTGGCGCAATCAATGATAAAAATATGCAAATTCAAGCCCGAGTCAACACAGGATCCCTTTTTTACAACTACAGAGAGCACTTTTCTGTTGTGCTATTGGCTGTAGTGGATGCTCACTACTGCTTCAGTGTGATTGATGTCGGGGCTTATGGGAAAAGCAGTGATGGAGCGACCCTGGCTGTGTTTGCCTTTGAGAAGGCCTTGTTTTCCCAGACCCTTCAGCTCCCTGCAGATGTCCCTCTCCCTGGTGCTGAGGATCAGAGCACAGTACCCCATGTTTTTGTGGCAGATGAGGTATTGCCTCTGCGCAGGAAGCTGATGAGACCCTACCCAGGACAGAACAACACAAGAGAGCGGAGGGTGTTCAACTACCGGAAGTCCGGGGCCAGGAGGATGGTGGAATGCAGCTTTGGCATTCTTGCAACACACTGGCGTCTCTACCAGAGAGTTCTGGGGGTGTCTCCACAGGTTGCAGAGAAGGTGGTGAGAGCTTCCTGCATCCTCCATACTTTTCTGCACTGAGACACGAAGGTAGACCATGATCATTCGACCCTCTGCCCTGTTGGAATGTGTTGGCAGCAACAATGCGTCCAGAAAAGCCCAGGCTGTGAGGGAGACCTTCACAACCTATTCCTCCTCTCCAGCTGGTGCTCTCCATTGGCAAGCCAGCATTATTTAAACATTACTCATGAGCTTTAAAGTGTGGCTCTTGTTTTCCTTTTTTGAAATCATCTAAAATTCACATTTCATGGTTAATGTAAAATAATTCATACTTTGCTATCAAATTATTACTGTTTTCCGTTGTTGATGAAAATGTTAAAAGAGAAATTAAATTTCCATTTGCATGTTTATCTTGTCTGATTTAAACATACATATATGACTCAACTTAAAATAAAAAAGCATACATACAATCAAACTGCATCTTTGAAATCATTTCATTTACTTTAATTATATTCACTTAATTTCCATCCAAATGTAAAATGTATATATATTTCTACAAAAATACAAGTTGTCGGAGCAGATATATATTATAAAGCCAAAGTTAAAGTGCTATATAAATACTGTGAAAGTATCAAAACGCTCAATCCATTGAGAATTACTCACAGCCCATATTCAGAAACTGTGCCTTCAAAATAAGCCTTCAGGATCTCTGTAAAGCGGTCTGTCTTTAACTCAAAAACATATTAAAACATTTAAACATATAGGTTCTCCCTGACGTATAGGTCACCGAATTCTGCTTCATGCAGGAGTTTCTGAAAGCCAATGCAGACTTTGGATTTTAATTTATTGTCCAGCCTCTGGAATGCCGGCAAGAGGCTCATGACAAATTGTTCATCCTCATTGTTATGCCTGTTCAAGACAGCAGGTATGCTCTGCTGATATTTTGAGAGCTGAGGTTGGACCGTGGCCATCCTTTTGGTTGCTGCAGCAGTAGGGGTTGAGGCCTATTGTGTATGGGGTCTCTTGGGTGCATGGGTGGGGATCCGTTTGCCTGAACTTCAGTCCCTGTTTGAGTGGTGTGCTGGTTCAGGGTCGGGGATCCCTACTCTTCTCTTTATTGTGTGGTCCCCATGGCTTCTGTTTGAAATATAGTGTTTAAAACTGTAATCAATTAACTTAGCTCATTGCATACAAGGCTCAAATGCATGCAAGTAAACACAATCAAAGTTAACCATGGTGTGCCCCACCCTCCTAGAGTTTTCACTATGTCTGGTGTCAGTTACCTGATATAAGTGTGACACTTGCCGCTTTGCCGTAGAGAAGCTTTGAGACTACCTCAGCAACCTCTGCCAGGGATGGGTCTTCCCCATAGTCTTCAAACTCTGCCTCCATGGAATGTCATCTCTCTGGTGGGGAAGGAACCGGAGCTTGTGCGGGAGGTGGAGCAGTACCAAGTAGATATAGTTGGGATCACCTCCACCCATAGCAGAGAGTCCCCTCTGTGTGACTGCAATTTGCTGTGTTGGTTGTGCTTATCCCCCAAGAATCAGTTCAATCAGTTCAGATCTGCTGACATATGTCAGCAGAGCTGTCAACTGATCACCACCTGGTGAGTTCAAATGGTAGGGGAGGCTTCCGCTCAGACCTGGTAAACCCAAATGTGTAGTGGTTAACTATGAACTTCTAGCTGAGGCCCACAACCACGGTCCAGTAATTACCACGATCCATGTTAACCTTGTATAGAGACTCCACGGAAGAACCCGAGTTAGTAACATCCATTAATACAGTGGTTCTCAAACTGTGGGGCGCGCCCCACTAGTGGGGCGTGGTGGTATTACAGGTTGGGCGCAGGGTGAAATGCAGAATTTTTGTATTTAAAAAAAAAAGAAGTAATTTTTTAAAGTAATTAATAAATACATGGCGAAATGCCTGTACTTTCGTGTAAATGTTTACGTTACGCCGTTAACAGGTTACACTTGCGCATGCGCGCCGGCTATGATCCTTGGCGACTCACATGATGTGTGGCTTAGTGTTCCAAATGAAGAGACATTTGGCGGGAACAGAAAAGCAACCGCAAGCGATGCAGCCGAGACGAACAGCAACCAGCTAAGAAGAACATATGATGAGGCCTCTCTTGCTCTGGGTTTCACAGTGAACGCGGTAGGAGATGAGGAGACCAGTCTGTGTTTTATGTCTGAAAACTAGCTGTGGATAGTATGAAACTTGCTTTGTTTAGTTTTATCTTGAAAAGATGTTTAGTGCAAAACAGGTTAATTGCAGCCAATTGCAATCAGCAATTTTTTGCCAAATTGTAGTTATTTTTTGCAGATTTAACTTTATTTGCATTGTTCTAACAAAGTGATTGCACATTGTATTTGTTTTTGTCTGATGGAGCAATCTGGTTTACTTAAAGTGATTGCAATTTTCTTTATTCTATTATTTGAAAAAGCACAGACGGAGGAGTCACAAAATGTTGTTTCAATAAAAATTCAACAGACCATTTTGTTACAATTTTGTTGGGGCGGTGGGGCATGAACATTTTTCTTCCTCCAAAGTGGGGCGCGACAGAAAAAGTTTGAGAACCACTGCTTTAATAGGACATGAATGCAGTGTATCAAAGGAAGTCCCCAGGCAGGCTAGGCCCATAGCAACATATCTAGGGGCTGGTCCAAGAGAAAACCTGGCCAGACCTATAACTATATGAGTTTTCAATTAAATTGATATGGTTGTCTGCCCTTCAGACTGAAACTGGAAGCTGGTTCCTTAGAAGAGAAGCTTGATAGCCAAAGGCTCTGGCTCCCATTCTACTTTTGGAGACTCCAGGAACCCCAAGTAGCTCTGCATTCTGGGGGCTCCAGTGGGATAATAGGGTACTATGAATTATTTTATGGTGCCTGACCATTTCGGGTTTTGTAGGTGAGAAGGATTTTACATGGAGCCAGTGCAGAGAAACAATCGGGAGTAATATGATCTACATGTGCTACAACATTCTGGATTAACTGGAGAATCTTAAGTGATTTATAAGACCAGCCTAATAATAAGGAATTACAATAATCTAGTCTAAAAGCAACAAATGCATGGACTATTTTTTTTTGCAACATATTTGATTTTTGCAATGTTACGTAGATTAAAAAATACAGTCCTTCAAGTTTGTTTTATGTGGGAGTTAAAGGATCAAAGGTTACGTTGAGATTTTTCATCTTTGATAATTCAATTTGGAGGTGTTAGGGTCCAAGTACAATAACTTCAGTTTTGTCTGAGTTTAACATCAGGAAGTTGAACGTCATCCAGGTTTCTGTGTCCTTAAGACAGTAGCGGGCCGTGCATTTTATACCTGGGCCTTCACTGCTGTGCTGCAGCTGAAACACAGCTACGGTTATTATTTGTTTTGTGTCAAAATGAAGCCAACACCTGTAGATAGAGTGCGTCTCCTCTCTGCTCTGACTGCAGCTGGGACTGCTGCGCCTGTGTGTGCTTTGGGGCAGCGGAGGTGCTCACGGCAGCTCGCGGCGGAGGGGCTCACGGGAGCTCCCGCTGCTCGTTCACGACAGTGCAGAACGTATGTGCTTTAACGTCAAAACACCAGAAAAGTCTCCAACAACACCAGAACAAGTCGCTAGATTTGTCACTAGTAGCTTTTGACAAAACAAGTCGCCATGAGGGTTTGGAAAGTCTCCAGATTTAGAGAGAGTTGCCAAGTTGGCAGCGGCTAAATATGTCCCCAGAACAACACTGGACGCAACAATGGTTCCTATCACATATTAAACCAAACAAAAATCTCCATAAAAACAAGTTGTACAAATAATAATATATAAACAAGCATGTTAAAGCTACTGCAGATGTAAAAAAAACGCATTTAACTTACCAGAGCTGCTGTTCACTATTTAAAGACAAAGTGCATCCTCCTTTCTTTGTTAATAAAGAGTTTAATCTCACGGTTGTTCAATACATCCGTGCGTTTTAGTTCCAGTAAGAAGTCCTTCTGGATTCATGGATGCCAGTGAAGACAGTCGAGCCTCCCCAGTTGTATTTCTTGAATACGTTTTAATGCGTTTGAGGCTGAAAATGTCTGCTCGACAGAGGCAGCAGATTTTGGGATTGTCACTGCCCAACATGTCAGGCTAGCCCGCTGATGATTTTCTGTGATTAATCACATTGTTATGTGCAAAATTCAAGAATGAATTAAAAAGCAATGTATATATATATATATATATATATATATTTACTGCTGTTCAAAAGTTTGGAGTCATCTGTTATATTGATGTTTTTCATCTTTCGGTCAATAATGACCATTTAAAGACAAAAATAATATAATTCAGACACCAAATGTATTATTTATATTTGAAATAGTTTGGGCTCCAAAAGAAGAACAAATAAATGACTAAAACTCAGATACCCTTTGATTTTTAATTTGTTTTCCAGTCCAGAAAAGCATAAGTGACCCTAGATGACTGTTGAACCCCAATGGTGGTTGCATTTGGGCTCTAAATAATGTCAACACTTTTACGGCTTGCCACTGCTGTGCCACTTGAGTTATTATGGATCTCACTGCACTTCCTGGCACCTCCTGCTGGGCAGCATTCAAGCACTAGGATTGGCCGCTGCCAGTGTCAGTGGGTATGTGTTTTTCTGTTAGCTATACTAAAACTTCTGTGTTTTCTTCCTTTGGTGCACAGGTTAACAAAGAGGAACTTGAAGGTTACTTGTTTTGTGGGTTGCATTGTCCCTTTGTATGTTTTCTTTTTGGGATTGTCTGTTGCTATTTTTTTACTAATCTAGATTATTAGTATTTCTTTCACATATATTTTCTTTTGTTATTTTTAGGGTTTTGCCAAGTAAATAGCTGTAAATTTAAACTGAAGTCAGGATTGTTTTTGTTTGTTGGTGATATGGCAGTGGCACCAGTTGAGGCCGTTTCCTATTGTGTCAGTCCTTGCTGGTTTATCTGTGATTGTGTATTTTAGTTTGTTTCCTGTGGCCTTTAATAATCAGAAGTTTCATGCCTGATTACTCTGGTTTATGTTCCTCCCTTTACCCTGGACTAAATCATAACAGTAGTGTACGGCGCCTTGAGTGGTCGGAAGACTAGAAAGGCCCAATATAAATGCCAAATAAATGTCAAGTCCATTTACCATATGTAAAATATTTCTAATGTCCCTTTGGATATCCATGAGTGTAAGGCTAGTACATGCCTCTGTAGAATGTTAATACCTGCACTATAGTTTTATCCAGTTCGTTGTCTGCAAGCATTTATATATTCATACAGTGATTGAGTGTAGACATACTGCACAACATCAGGACTACTGAAGAAAATACCCTAGCAGCATCAAAATCACAATTTATAAACTCAAACATCCATTGGTGTGGCTATCAGTTACTGCAACTTCAGCCCAAGACGTGATTAGTGGTTGCCCTGTGAAATTGAATGTGCATGTCTGGACGACATATTGGACTTTCTGAAGCCAACTCTCCCACTCAGAAAGTCAACTTGGAGGCCAAATCTCTGACATGGCACAATCAGGAGGTCCTTATTGGAGTAGTCTATCGTCTTGATTGAGCTCAAGTTTCGCCAATGAGGCACCAGCCGGGGCCGGAGCTCCCTGGAGAATTAGCAGAGTGGGAAGGAAATACAATAAAATGTCAGGGCCAATTAAACTATAAATGCATTAGGTCGCGCTCACCCGTTGCTTGCCTTTTTGCAGCAAAAGGATTCTGGGAAAGTTGCTGCCACCCATTTTGCATAATGTGAAAATGCTGTAAACGTTTGCTGCCTGGGTCAACATGCTGGACATAAATTCTGCTGCAGCATGCTCCACCCGAGCCATTATGACCATTAATTCACCTCTCTGAAGAAGACCCAAGACATGGAAAGAATGAGTGGTGTTTTAATGGAGTGCAGAATTGGCATGATTCACAAACGTACTAAATTCCTCCTGTCACCACCGGCCATTGATGTAACATTTCAAAGTTTTAACACATTAGTAATCATACAGGCACATCATAAGTGATAGACAAAGAACTAATCATAAATATGACTTTCTGGCTTCCATGACAGCGGATCAATTATTCGTCTGTGTGTATGCTGGCTCAGAGAGGAACAATGTTTATCATTGATGACTTTGTTGGTGTTCTGCTATAGTCCCAGTTCAAGGATAGCAAACGTCCTGATATTGTGAACGGTTCCATAATGGACCCATTATACAAATGCTTTCCTTACTAAACATAGCTGATCACTGAGCAGGTAACTGTATCTATCCACAATGACCAATGTGTTATGTCAGAATGCAACGTTCTCAATCTACAGCAATTTGTATCCACCATGAAACGTTGGAAACCCCTTTTGAATCCTGATTGACTGATGTGGAAGAGGGCTGAATAAACAAAAATCTCTCATTTACATCAGCCTTGTTTTCGTCTGAATACAAATACAGATGTTTCATGTCTCCGCTGACAACTTTCCAAAACAAACATTCTAACGGCGGGTCCACACTGTAACTATGTCGCCAGTCAATTGCCGCGTGACTATAGCTTTGCTGTTTGGGCATTTCTCTGCTCCGACCAACACGCGATTCTGCCCCTCTGCTCTTTTATATAGAGCTAATCCCTCCATCCCTGTCTGTTTGTCTGCTTACTTATTTGTGTGTGTGTGCCTGTCTTGTTGTCACTCTCGCTCTTTTGTATAGACCCAACCGACAAATATGTGGAAAATAAGTAGCCTACGTAATTAGAAAAAACACAGTCACAAACAGCAGTAACACAGGCTATTTCTAATAAATACAGTGGATGTGCAGATTTTGAAATTTGATCATGTGGGGTGGAAAAATGACAGGAATGTTGAAACAGCCCAGGGAACAGCAGGGAGATGAGAAGGAAAATCTAAAACATTGGCAAGCATTCAAGATTAAGGCCAGGGTTCTCTGGCGGAAAATAGGGAGCTGCACCCTCTGGGTTGGGAGTGAGTCCCAAACTTGCGGTTTGGTGTGGAGTCAGCAGTGATGCAGGCATTGTACCAGACGGTTGTGGGGAAGAGGAAGCTGAGCCAAAAGGCTACCAGAACAATTTTGGTTCAAGGCAACTCCACCAATTTCTTTGTTGAGTTGTATGAAGCTCTAGTGTAAGTTCAGTTTGGAAGACTTTTTGCATGCTTAGGCCTGTAGTTTCTTCCTCATACATCTACCATCCCCTCCTCTCACACATGCTCACTCATTGTTTCCTTGCTGTCATTATTTGGGGGTGTCAATCATGATATCAGCTGTTCTTTCCAGTAGCACAGTGACACACCTACATTGTTAGCCTATTATCTTGCTGTTGTCTCTTTTTAAATATGATTGTCTTTCTGTCTTTATTACGCTCATGTTGCTGGACAGGACTACACGCCCCTCGATTACATATCTCCCTGAATCTAAAAGCATACAGACCCTGTCAAGACGTTATCATCATGCATCATCTGTTTATCTGGTTGAGTGGCAGTTATGTTGGTGCCAGGTTTTGATAAGGAAGAAGAATGTGCAAAGCAAAAAAGACAATATCTCTGGCTACGCTGCATCAATTTGGATTTTTACTTTATTTTTTTTAAACCTGTTGATTGTGAATCTGACAATGTTATTGCAGTACAATAACATAATCACTGGATTACGGTTGGATAAGATAGTAAGAACATAGTTTTTGGTCTTAGATGGCCCGCCATCTCTGGTCACCTACCTGAAAGTTGAACGCGTTACCCATCCATCATCTAAACCTCCCATTTGGCTCTGCTACATGAAGGGCACACTGCTTCTGGAATGTGTTCGACTGCTACTGTGCTGCATAATCATCCAATAGGAATATAATTCCTGAACTGTTTTCGACACCTTGTAACTTAATCTCACATTCATTATTCAGTCCATTGCTTGTGTCCAATACTGAGTGAAATTCTGCAATCATGGTATATTTAACTGGTGTTGCAATTGAAATTCTAAAATGGCCCTCTTGGGCTTGATAGAGCTTGGAAGCCTTTTTAGCTTTATACCCTACAATAATAACAAAATAACTGTAAACTGCATAAAGTAGCACAACAACATGATCTACATCTGCAAAGGGTTTGACAAATCCTACTGTGTGTTGTGCTGTCAGTAGCCTCAACAGTTTAAAAGCTTTATGGAAGGGCACCGAGGCTCGATGCCTAAGATGGAGTCAAAAAAGCTTCTGTTTGATGCAGGGTTAATGTGTGACAGACACATTAGAAGAAATAGCACTCTTTTCACGCTCATTGCCACTGAGAGGAGTACCACTATGGGCTGACAGGCTAATGACAAGAAGCATTAGGATGCTTTCTACAGTGCTGGTGAGCTCGAAGCCCCCTAAACGCATCAATTTAACAAGCAATACAAGAAAGAAGCAGACGGACTGCGGTGTTTTCTCAGGCATTCATATACGCTTTTATAACTTGCAGGCTAGACTATTAGCATGTTCATTTTCATATTACAAGGCAGTAAATGGCCTTGCCTCAGACTACCCCTAAGTATTGCTTTTTGTTTATGAACCATAAGGCCCCTCAGATTATTTGGTTCTTCTTTTTTAGTTGTTCTACAAAGCAGAACAAAAACATTTGGATGCTGCTTTTAGCCATTGTGCTCTGAATGCGCCGTTGGAAAAGCCTTCCAGACATTCTGAGAGAAGTTGAAAATATGGATATTTTTAAACAGAAACCAAAAAGCCATCCATTCAATCTGGCTTTTATGTAGTGTTTTTTGATTTTATGTTTTGTATTATTGTTGCTTATCATTCAATCAGATTTGACTGTCTTGTTTTTTAATTCTATCCTTTTAGGATTTATAGATAATTTATTTCACCCCCATTTTACTTTAATTCACATTTTACTGTTTGCTCCATTTTCAATGTGTTTTACTTTTTTGTGTTAATCATTTGAGAAGCACTTGGAATTGCATTTGATTTGTTTAAGAGGTTTTATATAAATAATACTTGGGGCCGGCAATTAACTTAGCTTAAAGAGGGGGATTAGTTAGCTGGGCTGTGTTTGAAGATAAAAAGAAGTGAGCCCTAACAAATACTTTTAGATATCTGTTTGTTGGGGGTTAACAATCAAGATGTAACATGTAATCCGTACAAACAATTACAGGTGTCAAACTATTCATTATGTCATATTGGGCTTAAAGCGTTTTTGTCTGGAGTGAGGGTGTTTTTAGCCCAGCTTAGCATAAGACTGGAAGCATAGGGAAAACATATGGGCCACAGTCGCCCATGCATGCTGATGTTAGCATTTAGTAAG
Organism: Melanostigma gelatinosum; assembly: GCF_949748355.1. Classification (NCBI taxonomy): domain Eukaryota; kingdom Metazoa; phylum Chordata; class Actinopteri; order Perciformes; family Zoarcidae; genus Melanostigma; species Melanostigma gelatinosum. The sequence goes on from NC_136640.1 coordinate 27,779,011, forward strand.
CACAAAGCCTCTAGCGTGGTTGTAGACTATATTACTTTTCATGTCGCCTACACGGCTGTGGCTCAGTCGGTAGAACTGGTCGTTCACTCAACTCAAGGTTGGTGATTCGGTCCCCATCATGTGTTATGAATAAAACTCATGTTGAGGAGAAAACTCAGGTGAACAGACTTAGGTCGAGGCGTTTAGCTCAATTCAAGCAATAAGGTTTATTTGTAACAGAAGTATTATGTCCAGCAGTTAAACGTGCACGGACCTAGAAAAGTTCACTCTGTAGGAGCGAATGAAAAGCTAAAAAGGCGCTTAGACAGAGTGCGCGAGTCGTGAATAGGTTCTTCGGATGGAAGCCTATTGGTTGAATACTAAGTAGGAGGTGGATCTGTTTTTTAGCGTTCAGATGACCTGTTGGAGCTCTGGGCATCTCCGACCACACTGGCTCACGTCCGGGTCCCGCCTTCTCTGGAACGTCAGTGTGTATGAAATGTTGACGTAACAGCATATTGTTATGTTCGGCCGACTAGATAAGCGGGGCGCTAGATATGCAAGGGCGCCTCTTTCTATCTCTAAGATGGAGCAGGCAGTTGAAGCTAGTTCTCTGTAAGACTATGTGACATTTAACTGGGGCAAAGGCTACCCTTCAGAGTTCTAGTATTTTCCACTTTGTTCAGGCGAGTGCTAGAGTGCCCCACCTGGCGTTTTTGACCTTCGTGCACTAGAACTCACAAAACCGCGTATAAGCTGTGTTTAACATTGAATGAATGTATATTTTATTTACTGAAATAAATTTACTGAAATGATTTACTGAAATCAAAGTGCCCTTCAGCGAGATATTAAACCCTAAGTAGCTCACGAGGCGCTTTAAAGCCTACTGCTCTTATCATGCTTAAGATGGGTTAAATGCAGAGGTCAAATCCCATGTGTGTATATGATTATTCAATTGAAGTTTAAGAATGCCACTGTCATTTAACTTCATTATTTAATTTCAGTAATTTTACTTGTTCAGACAGCAACATTTTTACAGTCTGCCACAGCAATGAACTGAAACAACTTCAACGTGATACTTCATCATTTTGGTTGTAGTTTGACTCTTCAGATGTGCAAATTGCTCCACGATGGAAGACGTATACAATTGTTTTGCATATATTACAGTGTGGAGAGAAGATAAGTGAATAGAAATTTGAAAACAGATGAGCTCAACATCTGAATGAGATAAACAAAAACATGAGTCATTAGATCTAGATCTGTTCAAGATGCAAAAACTAAAATCGACTTTGACTGTGCTGATATCCCACTTTGGCACAACACAATGCTGGATTGACCCGGACCATCATTTGCTAAGACTGTGTAACAGCAGCGTTGAAGAGGCAAACCAGGACATCACTGAAAAGTCCAGGAAGACAAACGGGTTTAGAATGAATGTGCTTTTCATTGTTGAGGAATTGCTACTGGTTCTAATCAGAATTGTTGAGTTGTCGTGACTGACTCATGAATGAATTTTATGAAGGGACATCTGGTGGTTTTTAAGGCTTTTATCTTTGATGAGCAGGGTAAAGTGTGTGGCAATAGAATAGTAAACTTGGTTTGATCACACATTTACAGAGAGGAAAAAGGACACTTTTGTCCTACATTTAGAGACTTACATTGTTACATGTTCTTTGTTATGTCTCTGCCAAGACTGCATACAACAAAGACTGACACAGATACACTCAGGGCGAGACCGGCGATATACTAGATCAAACAAGTAAGTAAGTAAGTAAGATTTATTTATAAAGCGCTTTTTACAGACAAAAGTCACAAAGTGCTTGACAGGGGCAGAATTAGAGACATAAAAAAACACAATGTGACCATATAAGGGCCAATAATGTACATACACACAGAAAGAACACAATTAAAACATGGTTTAAAAGCAGGCCGAGGACATGAGTTTTTAGTCAAATGCCAGTCTAAACAGGTGTGTCTTGAGCTGATTCTGGAATGAATTCACAGAATCTACAAAACGTAGGGGTGCAGGCCGAGTATTCCACAACCTTGGTGCTACTGCCTCAAAAGCTCGGTCACCACGGGTTTTAAGGCGAGTGCATGGGACAGACAGAAGACCTAACACGTTTGACCTGAGAGCACGGGCGGGTGAATAAGGGTGGAGTAAATCAGTCACATATGTAGGAGCCTGGCCGTGTAGTGCTCTGTAAGTGAGAGTGAGGATTTTGAAGTGGATCCTAAATGCTACAGGGAGTCAGTGAAGGGATCTGAGTACGGGGGTGATGTGAGACCGTCGATTTGTCCTAGTGAGTAATTTGGCGGCAGCGTTTTGGATTACCTGCAAACGGTTAAGAGCAGATACACTGAGTGATGAGAAAAGTGTGTTAGAGATGCGTGAAGAGATGAAGGCGTGATCATCTCTAGTTCAGCTGTTGATACTACAGATCTCAGTTTACTGATATTTCTTAGGTGGAAGACACATGATCTGGACAAGGCTGCATTCTCTCTAGAAAACGGGCTGATCTTCCACTAAGTAAGATTTGATGAATGCAGCAACTCCTCGTGCAAAATTGCCAACTGCATGCTATCCACACACCGCCATGAAATTAGACTGATTACATAGAGATACATTTTCTGTTTCTCTTGAATAATGTAAAATGACAAGCTTGAAACCTTAATATCATGCCGATTAAGTGATTAGTCAGTCAAATATTTAGATGAATGAAGAATGAAGCTTGCTTTTATCTATTTTCATTTTCTCTGTTCTTAAAGTTTCTATGCGCTAGTCAGAGCATTAATAAACAACTATTAGCTATGCACAAATATATCCGAGTAATGTCTACTGAGAAGAGAATGACATCACTCTCCATCTGTGTGTGTTCCCAATTGAGCTTTGTGCTTTGTTTTACAGAGCCGGGCCAGCTGTGTGTACATTTTGGTGCATGTCAGTGAGTGTGTCCATGCCTAACTGGCCAGCTCACGGCTGTCCGCTGTGCACTGCGCTCATGCGGCAGTTACAAACAATAACGGTGCCCTCACTAACGGCTGAAGTAGTGTCAGCGTAGCGCCAACCCTCCAGTTCCCCCTCAGATAAACGCTGCTAGCTTTGTCAGCACTGTTGCCGCTGTCTGCACGGTTAGCACTGTCAGCGCTGTTAGCGCTGTTATATTTAGCCTCGCCAAGCGCTAAGACAAAGAAGACATTCATGTGTCTTTTGTTTCAGCTAACTTTCTTTCTAAGCTACACATCCACTACACATCCAAAACTTTAGCAGGATTTCAAAATATGACTGGGTTGGATTGCAACAATTTAAAAACGCATCATCATTTTAAAAACAGGTGTTTTAGTGGCTGTAATTATGAAAATGAATGAAAGATGCAGTAGTTAGGATCAGGACTAATGTTGATTACCAAAAAAAACTTGGTGAAAGTGGAAAATAATGTTAATATATAGCAGTTATAGCAGTTTTAGAAGGGGAAAACAATGCATTTAATCAATGTTGTTTGATTAGCATTTGGGATATGGAATTTATTCATTTTTAGTTTTTTTTAATTTGACACTGCACAAAAAATAGTAATGCATGAAAATGATTGTTGTTGCCAATCATTGACATATTCATGACTGAAAGAAAAACAATCCCCCCTCCCCCTCCAGGATTTTATATACAAAAAAATAAAATAATGTTTGGTGTTATAGTTTATAAAAAACAACAGTGGCATTATGTAAACAAAATTTACTTTTTTTTAAAAATTTGCTTTTGAAGGCTTGAAATTCTGAAAATGAATGAATATTTGGGAGTTATGATCAGGACTGATGTAGGTTGAAAAATGTATGAAATTAAATTGTTATTTAATGTTTTTATGGCAGTATTTTGACACTGACATTGTTGTCCTCTGACGACACTGGAGCAGAAGGGTTTTAGTTTAGTTTAAGACAGTTAGCCAGTGCTGTTCATTTGCACTACTGTTCTATAAGTGATGTCTCACCTCAACACATTGACCTTTGCACCTCCTCCCAGAGGAGATGGGCATTGTTGGACACCACACATTTCCTCCCATTTTCTCATGACTCCCATCCGTTCTCACACTCAAGCAGACCCTTGAGTCTCATGCCTTCAGGGGTTTCAGCAGCTATTTTTGCCCTCATCTATCTCTACAGACCTTCAATGGATGAAGAGTTATACACCACCTTGAATGAGGGGGAATCTCAGATTTAGGGGAAGAAACCAGCAGGGGTGTAAATGGCCTGCTGCCCAAATCTCAAAGAAATGCAGTCAGCACTAATTTCCACACTGTGCATTGTTGCTGCTCTGCTGTAAACGAGTCTTGTGGGAAATGTGTTTCCAATACAATTGGAACTAAACTCCTCAATGTTGTTGCAATCAATTGTATATGACACCGATCATCTTATTTATTGGCCTAAAGGTGTCAACTGTCCATTGACTGTCAAGATATTTGACCGGGATAGATCAACATGTTTAAATATTTAAATAAATATCATATATGACTGATTGGAGTGTTTTTGAGGCTGCTGCTACATACCTGGATGGGCTCACTGACACTGTGACATCGTATATCAGTTTTTGTGAGGACATGTGTGTGCCGACTAAAACCTTCTGCACGTTCAACAACAATAAACCCTGGTTTACTAAAAAACTCAGGCAGCTTCGTCGGGCCAAGGAGGAGGTCTACAGAAGTGGGGACAGGATCCTGTACAACCAGGCCAGAAACACATTGACGAGGGAGATCAGGGTAGCTAAGAGGAGCTACACTGAAAAGCTGAAGAACAAGTTTTCAGCCAAGACCCCTCGTCAGTTTGGAGAGGCCTGGAAGTACTCACCAACTACAGGAGACCATCCCCCCCCACTGAGGCCAACCACCAACTGGCTGACGACCTGAATGCCTTCTCCTGCAGGTTCGATAAGCCTACCCTCACCCCCCCAACCCCCACCTGCCCCATCAAACAACCATCTACACCCCCTGCCTCCTCATCTCTCCCAACCGACCCCCCACCGGTACTGAAGATCTGCGAAGAGGATGTGAGTCAGCTCTTTCACAGACAGAAGATCAGGAAGGCACCAGGCCCAGACGGTGTGTCTCCCTCCTGCCTGAAAGTCTGTGCTGACCAGCTGGCCCCCATCTTCACAAAGATCTTCAACCGATCACTGGAGCTGTGTGAAGTCCCCTCCTGCTTCAAACGCTCCACGATCATCCCGGTCCCCAAGAAATCCTCCATCACAGGAATAAATGACTACAGGCCCGTCGCCCTGACGTCTGTGGTCATGAAATCCTTTGAAAAACTGGTGTTGACCCACCTGAAGAACATCACAGGACCCCTGCTGGATCCCCTGCAGTTTGCCTACCGTGCAAACAGGTCGGTGGATGATGCAGTCAACATGGGACCGCATTACATGCTGCAACACCTCGACTCCCCAGGGACATATGCAAGGGTTCTGTTCGTGGACTTCAGCTCCGCGTTCAACACCATCATCCCAGCAATACTCCAATCCAAACTCTCCCAGCTCACTGTGCCAGCCTCCACCTGTCAGTGGATCACAAACTTCCTGACTGACAGGACGCAGCAGGTGAGGCTGGGAAAAATCACATCCAGCACCCGGACCATCAGCACTGGCGCCCCCCAGGGATGTGTGCTCTCCCCACTGCTCTTCTCCCTCTACACCAATGACTGCATCTCAGAGGACCCAACGGTCAAACTCCTGAAGTTCGCAGACGACACAACGGTCATCGGCCTCATCAGGGACGGTGATGAGTCTGCGTACAGGCGGGAGGTTGAACAGCGGGTCCTCTGGTGTGGTCAGAACAACCTGGAGCTGAAGAAGCTCAAGACTGTGGAGATGACAGTGGACTTCAGGAGGAGCCCCCCATCACTGCCCCCCCTCACCATACTCAACAACACTGTGTCTGCTGTGGAGACCTTCAAGTTTCTGCGATCCACAATCTCCCGGGACCTGAAGTGGGCTCCCAACATCGACACCATCAGGAAAAAGGCCCAGCAGAGGTTGTACTTTCTGCACCAGCTCAGGAAGTTCAACCTGCCGCAGGAACTGCTAATTATTTTCTACTCAGCCATCATCCAGTCTGTTCTCTGTTCTTCCATCACTGTGTGGTTTGGATCGGCCACCAAACAGGACAGAAACAGAATGCAGCGGATTGTCAGGTCTGCAGAGAGGATCATTGGTTCCAGCCTGCCCTCCATCCTGGACTTGTTCACCTCCAGAGTCAGGAAATGTGCAGGAAAGATCACTGCAGACCCTTCACACCCTGGACACAAGCTGTTCCAACTCCTCCCCTCTGGTAGGCGCTACAGGGCTCTGTACGCCAAGACCACCAGACACAGGAACAGCCTTCTTGCCACTGGCCATCGCTCTCATGAACAATAAATAGGTTATACTACACTATTGTCTATAGGTTGATGTTCACATGTATATATATATACACACTCTTTTTTTTCTCTTGGATATATATTTATACTTGTATTATAGCTAAATGTTTATACCTACATCCGTTTTTCTTGTTTATTGTAAATTTGTGTTTGTACATTGTGTTTGTACATTGAGAGCGGAGTGGAAACCGGTGACAAATTCCATGTATGCGTAAGCACACATGGCCAATAAAGCTGATTCTGATTCTGATTCTGATTCTGATATATCCAGTCATCTGATATGCTGGAGGTTTCTGCTTGACCACAGCTGCAATATCCTTTTTTATTTTACTGCACTATTTCTCTAGGTCAATAATGTTGTGAATCTATATACTGTATATATCGGATATGCAAATAAAAAATGTAAAAAAGGGTGGAAAAACTTCAGTTTCCCATAATGTTTAAATGCTACTATAACAATTAATTTGAAGGGAAACAAAAGTACTTTTCATTTTTGGGGAACTAAAACAGTCTACATTTATTAAGCTGAATTTAGGAAAGTTTATTCTAAAATGTACCTAAGTATCAGTATCAAAGCCTTCAAGCAGCCCACAAACTGTAATTTTTGTCTGCTGAGTGCCGGTCTCATATGATCGTTTACTGTGACTGAAACCAGAGCAGCCACAATAATGGCATAACTGATCACTGGCAACCCTTTCTCTGTCGCTGCCTTCCAAGCTTCCACTGCCATGAGAAATATTTACAAAACAGAAAAGCAATCTTGGTTCTATATTATCTTTATTTGGAGCCCAGCAGGTCATTTTTGCCCCAGGGTCCTGAAAGGTTTTATGCAACCATAATCGTAACTGTTTTATTCATTTACTGCATATAGTTTTGCAATAATTCCCCCCCAAAACCAATAAAAGCTTACATTTTCATATGGGCTCTGATGTGCTACAGTCCATCTGCAAACATAAGCATCTTATAAGGAAGATTTGTGTCAAAGCAATATTCTTTTTTTTACTGCAGAATCACACAAGTTAATTTAATTGACAGGAGTTTTGTGGCTATGGCATTGTAGGCAGGAAATAACACCTGAGGCTGACCTCAGACGCAAAACTCAAATGGTTAAATTTCCATCACATGGCTACAGCCACCCAGTGTAGTAAGTAGGCCAAATGTTATGTGTGGCAAGAGGGAGGTTCTTGGTGTCCAAAATATTTTCTAGCAATTGTGTGAGCCTGCAGACACACTTTTATTTATCATCACAACTGAACTCCTTACAACTGACTCACGGGACAAAATGGGACATAATGTTAATTATTTGGGAAATTAAGGGCAATATCATGGATATAATCATGCACATTCTGTATTAACATGCATGCACTCTTACATTGTAGTTTTATGATCCATTGTTTTTATTGTATACATTTTGGGTTTAGACCTCATTATTATTGATATCTTAGACATTTATATTTCACACTTTATATTTGAATATTATATACTTTGTATTTAGATCATGAGCCTACTGATGTATTTAACGATGTATTAAAATCAATTTTTACAGAAGGGATTAATTAAGTTGAATTGATTATTGCTGAACATGAAATAGAAGACTTTATGAATGTACTGTGCTTTTAAATCTACGATGGTTCTGCCCTACAACGTGTGGCCAATCAGCAGCTCTGACACACAACCCCCTCTCTGAATTATAGACCAATCACAGCTCGTCTTCCAACATCAGTAGAGCAGTCAAGTTGTAGCAGTCTGGTTGGTATCATCTCCAGTCTACCAGCGCAACAAGCCTGTCCATCGTGTGACTGACACGGTAAGGGTACCGCTGTGTACACACAAAATGCCCGGAAAGTGACTCGAGAGTACGGACGGACTGTCCGGACATTGGCACTAGATCCCGTGAAGGTTTTCTGACCGAAAAGCCCGAGTCTCCTGCGCCGTATCTACAGCATTAGGTAGGTTTTTGGAGCTATGGTGTTGTTGCAATGTCCTTTAGCCCGGGAGCTACGACAAATAAACGCACATTTTTGTCAGGGTGTTTTGAATTACTGTATCATGTCAGCTTATTCACCTCAACATTAATGTTAATTTCCCTCTTAAATAAGGGTGACACGATTGCGCGTGTTTGGCATGTTGGCTATTAATAATGGATAATAGTGTTATGACTGCTTATATAATCACATATAAATCAACACCATGCCAAATAAATGCATTTAGTCGGGGATGTAACGTCATGTTGACAGACATGTCGCGCGGCGGGTAAGGGACAAATGTGCCATGATAACAGACTACCGTGACATTAGTTTGGTTACACACCTTGAAGATTAACGAAGACATTTTACAAATGTTAAGAGGCAACACTACCCACTGGACACACGCCTGGTCCACATTACAGTCCGTATTTCAACTCAACTGAAAACCTCTCCTCTGCCCTCGATTCCAAATGAATGGAGCATTTATTACACAATGTAACGCTCACATTTGATGTACATTTGTAGCCGTAGTGGTTTAGAGACTCATGTCGAATTCAACAGACCATAACATAAACCTTCCATTGACTTTGTTTGAACTATGCTCCTTTTGCTGATGAACGAGACCTCTATTAAATGCATCATTTTAATAGTTTGGTTTGAGGTTAGGTAGGCCCATAACATAAATATATAATGGAATGTGATAGGGTTGTGTTCGTGTTTTGGCCTGTGAGTGCAGCATAGGAAAAAGTGACCAAGCCTCAGTTAATCACATCGGTCTAGCTTATGCTAAGTAGTTTGCACCATATATTAATGTGAGATCCACACAGTGGAAACATGGTTCTTCAAACGCCTCACAAAACGCTATCCCGTTGTGGACCGTACCATGCTCCATTAGGTGTAAAACCCCCAAAAATCCCATTGAACTTTCAAAATCCTTTTCAGACAGCAGTGGGTTTTTTTTTTTACCACTGACTCAGGCTTCTGAGTGAAATGATGATCATGCCAGCTTCTTATCTCCCTCCATTGCTTATTGTAGATGTCAGACTAGCAAGAAAATTTAGTCAATAAAGTTCATAAATTGTTCAGTGGATTTAAAAACTAAATTAGAATTGACCCATCTTTAAGCCCCTCTCCCCTTTGTTTCTGTTTCAAGGCCTGTCGAGCTTACTCACCTGGCATGTCAATATTGCTTTTTTAACTATCAGAGAGAGAGAGAGAATATCAGATTTCTGCAATAATAGTTCTGAAATATCAGAGAGATGCAGACGGATAGGGCTACGATATGCTTTCAGAGTTACATTCGCAGTAGAATTCGTCGGCAGTCTTTTGAATAACGAGGCCGTTATAATCGATGGCAAAGCTGAAAGCTCACCGGTCCTAATGCAAGCTTCAAACACCAACCCGTCCTCACAACTTAAGGACAAACCTATGCAGGAACAACAAAGTTCCTGCCCAGCTAAATGAGTCAATATATTGCTGTTTTTTCAGTTAAGTTATCGTTAATTTATGACTACTGTAGCTTTCATTGCCTAAAATAAAACAAAATTATTCAGTTTTTCCATTTGTTTAAAGTGCTACAGCATTTTGCTCGCCCACCGCTTGATCCAAAAACTGGATGAATGAATAATTAACGGTCTTTGTTTGCTAATGTGTTATGCTAGCTAACGTTATCAGCATTTTACCTCTGAGCAAACAAAGTAGTTTTTGTTGATCTTCTATCGATTCAGCTGGAGAGGTCTTCTGCACTGTTTAGTCTGTAACTGTTACCTCTCCGCATCCATCTTTCTCCTTCTCCTTTGGGAAGGATAAAACACTCTCCTCTAGACTTTGAGGGGCTGAGCCAGGGTCAATTGTAGCATGCAGGCCTACAAGGGTGAAGGTTTATAAACATACTTTGTAGCAGCCTTTACTGTAACAGTTTCCAGTGGCCAGCTAGGGGCATAGACTTCTGGAGCACATCTGCTGCGTGCAGGTGGTCTGGAGGGAAAATCCGTCTGAATTCAGTGTGCTCCTCCTTGCTGGCTGCTCTTAGCGGGTCAGCTTCCACAGCTGCAGAGTTGGATCAGTTGGACTCAAGCTTACTTATGCTCTCATTTCCTTTTCTGAAAAGAACACCCACTGCTGCATCACAATCACTACATTCAGTCCAGCGGCTGTCTGACCGCTAAGCCCAGCCAGGGTTTCAGCTGCAGAGCAGGGCCCATATTTCTGAAGTTTATCTAAAGGTCGCTTGCTGCTTCAGGACTTACTGATGTGGGGGCCCACGTTCATTAAACCTCCCTGAATAGGAGTGCTGATGGCCGAAGACATCAGTAGATCTCCTGCAGAGCTTCTTGTCACAGTGGAACACTTGATTGATGGATCGCAGATTGTTTACTGATTGTGAGTGAGGACAGAGTCTTCAAATTACCCTTTGCTAAGCCCCTCCCTAGACTGGCCATTTTCAAATCATAACAAGGTGCAGGAGGCCTGTCAAGCTTTTAGCGGTTTGTATGGAACCTGCAAGTCCGACAGCAGATACCCTCCAAATTCAGATGTTGTATTTCTGGCCTTCCCGAAGCCAAACCGGGAAGACCTCCCTCAAAGCTGTCCATCAAAGATCAGCAGAAACTTTGTTTGATCCAAGTGAAGATGCTGATAACGTTAGCCAGTTTAACACTTCAGACGGTTGAATATTGATTATTAGCATTTTATGATATCCAGTGTATGGATCATGCCCTTGATGTTCGAGATCTATCTTGAAACAAATGGAGAAGCGCGTTGATTTAGCTTTATATTTGATATTGAGAGCTACAGGGAGTCATAACCTAGTCTTTCACGTGAGTTGTCAAGACATTGTGTGTCTGACTCTTGCATTGGGACCCAAGAGCTTTTCCCTCCATTTCAATGACTTATTCATTCACAACCCTCTACTCTCTGCTGCAGATTGTTCTCCTCTCAACTCACAACTATTATTCCTGAAATCTGCTACTATCTAATTTTTTATATCTCTCACTGATCTGGTTGAAAACGCCATATTGCCATGCCTGATTCGTAAGCTTGACACTCCTAGCAACAGTAGCCAAGGGGGAGGGGCTTAGCAAAGGGTCAATTATGCTTATATAGTTGTCTGGACCATCTGCGTTGTGGTGGTTCACATGTGTGCCCGTCACCATGAAGGGAGAGCCATACTGATCACAGGTCATCTATGGTTTGTTACACCATGAATATAACTGCTTGCAAGCAAAGCACAATGTTTTCTATGTTTCGATCCAAATAACCTGTATGTGTGAAAGCAAACGTTTCATCTCATTATTTCACCACTGACATTCAGTGGGCTAGTTTCCTGTAACATTGCCAACATTGAAACATGGCGAAACACATTGCACAAACTTCACAAGTGTGACTCTCAGATATATTGATGATACAAATAATTGGTTGATTGACAGAAAAAAACATCAACTATTTTCAAAGTAGAATAATTAATGCGATTTGAAAAAAGAAAATATAGAGCCACTTTGGTTCCAACTCCTCCAAAGTGATGATTTGTGCCTTGTTTTGTCATTGTAATATTTTGAGGTGATGGACTTTATATATGGAATCATTTGTTTTCCCAGAAATGTAAAAATAAATGCTTCAGAAGGGGTACAGCACTGGCAAGGCAACTCCGTGGCATCATTTTAATAATCCCAATCCCATTGTGAGCTGTCAAAAATTCTAAATGTTATATTTTTACTTTATTATGGTCATCTACAGTAGTTATTTGCAGATAACATGCAATTCAAATAGATTGGAAATAAATGTTTGTTTTTTTATTTCAATACTTTTGAATATGTATTATAAGCTGCTTAGAGCTAGTGTTAGGAAGTTAGCCAGGTGATAATTCCCCTATTATATCGATTTCATGTTGCTGTCAAAACACCATCTTAAACCAGTGGTGTTCTTCAAGTTGAACACATCATGATACTGTTATGATATCCTTTGTTCAATACTCATTTTTACTGAGCAGAGCTTGAACGCATCATGTAAGTCAACGCAACCTCCGTTGTGGTTAGCTGTTTAGCTCCATGCCATTGGCCCACGAGCCGGTCACTCTGACTCCTCTGAGCGGCGTGCATGGGAATGAATTTGAGTAGAACTACTGTCTGATCAAGTTACTTGTTCCAAATGTTTTTAAGGTTGTTCCTCCATGGCCTTTGAGTTGTGATAAAGGTCTTCTTCACTGTGTGGCTGTGAAGTTACAGTGTGTGCAGATATAAAACCATCATGAGTGTCTAAATGAGGCCAGCTAAAAATCTGAAATGTGAAACTGATTGGCCAGTCATGGCTAATCAGCAGAAAACTGGCCCGTTTCAATTAGCAGCCGATCGATCGGTGCAGTCTGCTCTAGTGGTCAGCACAGTGTAGTCAAAATTCTTTCCATCTGGCAAATTCATACTGATGTACTTTCTGTACATGTTATATCGTCCACCCCGAATTGACAGATTCATCTTTGCATATCCTGAACATGGGACATCCTGCTCACGTGTAAGATGGCATTCCTTTCGTGGTGTGTGTCACTTGAAATTACTTTATGCAAATTCTGTACCACTTCCTGTGTCCACTATTTGGCTCTAGAGAACCCACTAATTATTACACTAATTATGTCATGTGTAGCCCAGCTAACTTCCTGTTGTCAGCAGGTAGCTGCACTTTCGTGCTCGGTCCTTCATAATAATCTCTACAAAAACTATAAATTCTTTGCACGTTCAGTGCCAAGCACCATTTGGCCTTTGGGCTTTTTGTGCCTGGGCCTTGATAATCTTTACAAATCCAATGGGTACCTCACACGTTCAGTGCCAGGTAGCGTTCGGCCCGGGTCCAACCAAAAAAGAGTAATATCCAAAATATTATGAAAGAGCAGTGCAGCGGGGAGATTTGTTTACTGCAGATACATTGAAATAGGTATTGCCCCATAAATAACAAGCTTTACAGAAATGACGACTATTAGTCCTCATTACCTTTATGTTTATCCACCAAAGAGAACTGACAGTATCTTGGTCACAATTCTTAAACAATACAAATCAAATATGAGGAATCTGCAGGATTGTTACAGAATGTTACGTTTACATTAAAAAAACTACGATCAGCTGATATGTATTGATATCAGCTTTTTCCCCCAAATATTGATATCAGTATAGGCCTCAAAAATCCAACTGGATTTTTTTCCAAGTTTTTGGCTTCATGGCAATAACAATATTAAGCATGATAAATATACAGCTTTATTTAATCACATCTGCCATCATCAAGTATATATATATATATATATATATATATATAGCAAGCTGCAAATGATACAAACAAAAATTCACAAGTTCATTCATTGTTCGCGAGTGTGCGTAACCAACACGTTAAACTGAACTCTGATATCACACAGTGGGTTTGTTTGCTTAGTTGAAAGGTCAACATTTGCAAAAACCATTAGCTGCATAGTTTCAAGTTCTGCCTCCGACAAGAGCCTCTCAGTTGTGCGTGCCAGCGTGATAATGCACATCCATCCCATAGGCAACTCTGTGGGATGTGGAGAACATTTAGAAGGGGTTAAGAATGTTGGTCTATTGGTTCATTTACTTGATGATGGCAGATGTGATCTGAAAGTGAAGGTCCAGTGGACTGAAGCCTTCCTGCTTGATTTCTCTTTGACCTTACAAGGCTGCAGATGTGCAATGTGTCACCACACTGCCTCTGCAGAACCATCCTGCTTCCTCTCTCGTGAATTTGTTAAACTGTCACTCGCCCACTCAAAAACTACTCACTGTGCATAAATGTCAGGCCATGTCTTACAAGAGTACACATCCAGTTCACACAGGAAGTGGTCACACTTTACAACACAGCAGCATGGATTGGAATACATTTGTTTCAATATATAAAGTAAAGCAACACTCAGGCAAATCAACTTCTCCTTTGCATTGCAGTTGAGAATCCAGCAGATATGTACTCATGTAATTACAAAAGTGACCGGCTGAGAAACACAGTGGCGTGAATCTGAAGCGTGTGACAGGTGCGTAATCAAATAGCATCCCCTGGGAACCCAAGGTTGACACAAGGTTTCTAATAACGGAGGAGGACGACTAATGTGTTTGCCCTCATCCCTGATTTATTTGCTGTGTGGATCCCTGCAGATAGTGCTTGGATGCAGATGAACAGTAGCCTTGCAAACAATCGCACCTTTGGATTAGTTTGCACCTGCCGGCAGAATCACGACTTCAATCCAACAGTAATGAGTCTCTCTTGCCTGGAGCGTAGACCATATGTTATAAATGGATGTAGTCACCGTGATGTCACTCATTGATTTGTTGACTTTGTTGTTTTGAAGCCGTGGGTTTGGCATTTTGACTGTCGCCATCTTTGTTTTCTGCAACCAGAAGAAGCATACCCACCATTATATGATAGACGAGCACCACTCTTTGCCTTGTACCATCTATTATCGCTACTATCTCATTTTTGACATTGTTTTTTCACCATGAGCTCCAAGCGGAGGATGTCTGCTCCATACTTTGTATGGATCAGCTTGTCACCACTTAATCTTACAGTCGTAAAGTTAGAGCAAGGCGAGACAAGGCACACGGTAACAAAACTCTGTCCGCCCGCTCTGCTCCTACCAATGGGCGTTTTGGTCTCAGACACTATCACGTGTCTGTCTGAAATATAAAGTTTAGGATAGAAAGACTCAAGCTACTCCTCCATTTAGTACAGTGACATCATCGGGGCTTTTCTGAATGGTTCATAGACTTTTTACCTGAAGCGCTTGGAGCGGCCGCACAAAAACACTGGTGTGCTCAGAATAAAAAGACGCTTGTCAGGATCCAGGATCCCTGTCTGACCCGGGGTGTGTTTCCCCTGATCTCCTCTCCTCATGTGTTCTGTCATTCCCCTGTTTGTTATTGTGTGCCATGTGCTCTCTGTTTGTCCTCTGCCTCCAGACGCCTCCCATGGCCGCACCCTTGATTGTGCACAGCTGAGGGCACTCCAGCCGATCACCTCCTGCAGCCTGACACACCAGACTCAGGGCCCACTAATGAGTCTCCTGTCTCTATATAGACTCTGGTCTTGCAGTCTGGGGTTGTCAGGTCGTACCGTCTTTCACCCGCTGAAACCCCGTGGCATCCTCTGCCCTCCTTGTGGTCTACGGATTACACTCCGCCGCTCTGCCCGCCTTGTGTTAAACGGACTACACTCGCCGTCAAGCTGCCAGGCCTCCGGTGTCGAGCCACGGGACTCACACCGTCGATCTGTCTACTCTCTGGTATCGAGCCACGGGACTTCACACCGTCAACCTACCAGCCCTCCGGTGTCGAGCCACGGGCCTCACACCGTCGATCTGCCGCTCTGGTGTCGGACCACGGGCTCCACACCTTCACACAGTCTAAATAAAACCTGTTAATATTAACTTCTGTGGTCTTGCGTTTGGGTCCTACCTGTGAACTCCCGTGACAGAACGACCTGACCATAATGGACCCAGCAACCACCGGAGCAGCTACGCTGGACAGCACTACCAGGCTGCTGGAGGAGATGAGACGTTTCGCTGCTGAAGTTTCTCGGATTGGCTGGTTCGGGCAGGAACTAGCCCGGACAGTCAAGTCTCCCCCAGTTCCAGCACCCGCACTATTCCCGCCTGTCCTCGCTCCGCCGGTCTGGGAATCCCCCGTGCCGGCTCTGGATCCCTATGACGGAACACTGGGGAAGTGCCAGGGCTTCCTGTTGCTATGCCAACGGGTATTTGACCGTCAGCCTCAGACTTTTGCCTCAGCGCCAGCTCCAGTTCCTGCAGCCTCAGTGCCGCAGCCAACTCCAGTTCCTGCTGCCTCAGCGCCGCAGCTATCCCCGGACCCGGCCGCCGCCGCCTCAGCGCCGCAGCTATCCCCGGACCCGGCCGCCGCCACCTCAGCGCCGCAGCTATCCCCGGACCTGGCCGCCGCCGCCTCCGAGCCGCAGCCTCTCCCAGACCCGGCCGCCATCGCAGAGGCGCAACGACCTCCAGTTGCCATCTCTGAGCGGCAGCGACCTCCAGTGCCCACTGCCGTCTCTGAGCAGCAGCGACCTCCCGTGCCCGCTGCCGTCGTGGAGCAGCAGAGACCTCCAGTACCTGCCACTGCTGCACCAGCATCCTATCCTCCAGAGCCCTTCCGCCCGCCCGGCCGTCCGCCGGAGCACCCGTGTCCGGAGCGCTTCCGCCCGGCCGTCCGCCGGAGCACCGGTGGCCGATGCTCTTCGGTGGCCCCGTGGCCGGTCAGATCCTGTCACCCCTCCTCCGGACCCCCGCCGCCCGCCCTGTTTTGTGTCTTGTTGTATGTCTGGAATCCGTTCCTTAAGGGGGGGGGGGTACTGTCAGGATCCAGGATCCCTCTCTGACCCGGGGTGTGTTTCCCCTGATCTCCTCTCCTCATGTGTCCTGTCATTCCCCTGTTTGTTATTGTGTGCCATGTGCTCTGTTTGTCCTCTGCCTCCAGACACCTCCCATGGCCGCACCCTTGATTGTGCACAGTTGAGGACACTCCAGCCGATCACCTCCTGCAGCCTGACACACCAGACTCAGGGCCCACTAATGAGTCTCCTGTCTCTATATAGACTCTGGTCTTGCAGTCTGGGGTTGTCAGGTTGTACCGTCTTTCACCCGCTGAAACCCCGTGGCGTCCTCTGCCCTCCTTGTGTTTATGGATTACACTCCGCCGCTCTGCCCTCCTTGTGGTCTACGGATTACACTCCGCCGGCCTTGTGTTAAACGGACTACACTCGCCGTCAAGCTGCCAGCCCTCCGGTGTCGAGCCACGGGACTCACACCGTCGATCTGTCTACTCTCTGGTATCGAGCCACGGGACTTCACGCCGTCAACCTACCAGCCCTCCGGTGTCGAGCCACGGGCCTCACACCGTCGATCTGCCACTCGGGTGTCTGACCACGGGCTCCACACCTTCACACAGTCTAAATAAAACCTGTTAATATTAACTTCTGTCTCCTGTGGTCTTGCGTTTGGGTCCTACCTGTGAACTCCCGTGACAACGCTGGGTCCAGTGTCTTTTCGCTATGCGTCTGCACAAGCTCTCTCCTCATTGAGAACAATTGGGAAAAGGTGCTGGCGCTCAGAAAAAGCCGCTATGTGGACACAGGCCCTAAGGCACTTCCGCTGCGGCTTCACTTTCCAGAACCAGAGGTGGCCTCCTGGTCTGGAGAGAGCCATCTATTATCCCTGTAATACAGTCCAGCTGGAGGTTGATTGGGTTTTTTCATAGCATGTGATTTATGGCAGCCTGAAGGGGCAGAGGTTGTGGACAGGGTAACGGCCACAGTCCAGCTGATTCATCCCGGTGTTCTGCCCCCACATTTCTGTATTGTAGAATGTCATTGCCTTTTCATGCTCTTAGCTTAGAAGCTAGGTAGTCGAACATTCTTTCATGTTGGCTATATGCTGGATTGTTATGTATTCATGTATGTGTATATGGACAGTTTGTAAGGCCATATTTCATGTTGTTTCCACAGTTTTACAAAATTAAGAACTTCTAACTAAAGCCTTGAAACTCGTCAACGGATGCCTGGGTCTTTATTGAAAGGATTTACTGTTAGCTATCTGCTAAGCTTTCCTGCACAAAGCAAGAGCAGAATACCCGGAGTGGTGTGGACATTCAGGAATGTACCAGATCAAAGATCAGATTGCAGACTTGATGACGGATGGACAGTTTGTCAGTATGAGGATGGCTGTTAGAGACCAGGGCTGCACAAGCAGGACCTCTGTGATGACTTGTGTTTCTATGGAACATTGTAATTTCTTCGGTGTGGGGGAGAAATGGACACAGCATAGTATCTGGCTCAGCCCCTCCACATTTAGTTCATTTTGAATCCCTCCACTCTTCCATTAGAGGTGACGGAAGCAACAAACTGACTCTGCTCACTTCCTGACAGTGTTATGACAGATTGCTCATACACGCTGATTTTCTCCTGCCTATGCCAGACGGAGTGATTATTCATCGACTGGAACAGTTAATTGAAGAAACCCTTTAACCTGGCTTGCATTCTTATCAAGCAATTCATTTCAGAGCAGAAATGATAGTGAAGCAAGAGGAAACTGTAGAATCCTGCTGTTACTTTTCAGTATCTCAGATCTCACACCAGAGCTTCATGAGGTAAAGAGTTATTAAGTGTTGATGTGGTTTGGTTTCACCGTTGCTCCATGGAGAGCAGCCTCAGCCTCCACGGCTTCCCCTAACAGATCAATGGAGAAAAAAAAATCCTGCAAGTAGGATACAATATCAATAACAGGAGAGAAGAGCCTCAATTAATTTAACACCAACACAGTTCAGCCCCAGTGCAAGACGTAACACGACACTGGTCTGAGTCCACCACACGTAGAGGAGAGAGATACAGGGGGTTTATGCAAAATCTCATTAATACTCTGTCATCTTATGGTCTGTATTGTGGTATCGCTCAACCCTACTTGTTCACTGTTGATAGACATTTCTACACTATCACTGTCAGTTTACATCAGTTACCTGTGTTGGTGAAGATTGAAATTCTGAAATGATCACTGCCTTCAGTATTTCTTTATTATCCTTTTTTGTGTTGATTAAGCAGAGGGCTGTCATGTTTGATTTACCTTCACTGGCCTGTGGTAATACCAATGACTCATCTGATGTATTTCTCACATTCCACCTCTTTGTTTCTCACTTTTCATCACTTTTTTGGCAAGGTCTTCCTTGAAAATAAATGCGTTAGAGCTCAGTGAGACTTGACTTGAATTGTACTCAGCCTGCCAGATTTATTGTATCTAACTGCAAAAGTGAATCAGATGGTGGACTTCCGCTTTAGGCCAGCAGCCTTGAGGAACCAGCATGCCTCTCTTGTTCTCCCACTAATAGACTAAACGTGTTGGCAGCACATTTATGACTTCCCCTCCCTTTAACACTGGATCACCAAGGAGAAGTCATAGAGATGTGAGAATAGGTATGTGGGCTGAAAGAAAAGGCAAAGCCCTTCGATGTTAAACAGTATCAGATGCTACACTGTAAGATCCTTTGTACAGTCTTTACACATTCTTAAATGTTTCAGTCACAGTGCAGAGGGAACACTTGGAGCGTTTCGCTGCAGCTTAGTCTTGCATGAGCTCCCTCTCACAGGTGGGATAATGCAAGGAATTAGCTGTACTGTTTTGTCGTGAAATTCTCTTCCCTTGTATAACTACGAGTTAACAGTTGAACATGTTTGCTTAATAGCATCAACAGCCACTTGGCTCATTAGTTGCGAGTCACCCACTGAGAAGAAGTTGAAGCAGGGGAAACGGATGGTAGGGTGATGCATTGACCTGGTCGGTCCAATCTGGCAAAACAGATTCATACATACAGTACACAATATATGAACTATATGTCAGTTATGTGGATTCATCTTTTCAAGAACCCAAAATAGATTGAAACTGATTTTGCTGGGATTAAATTTTCATGAATGGATCAAAAAGATGCTGAAATAACATGACGATGCCGATTTAAAAAAAGAAAAAAAACGAAACGTCTGATTTCATGCTCTGTCAAGTCTGTACGCAAGACGACAATCAAGCTTTTTTTAGTACCGTACTTGTTTTCAGAATGGAGTCGGATCAGAGTCACGGATCAGCACCAAAGAAAAAAGGAAGCAAATATAACTTTTAGAGATCCCGGATCATGTTTTTTTGCCGCTGATACTAATTGCAGATCTTTGATGATCCATATTGGTAGATACAGATCCCTTTGTTGCTTGATCATAGCAGCTGGTCTACATGGCTCCAGGCTTTTTTGCCACAGTCCCAAAAATCATTTCAACCGCTCTGAAGTCAGTAAATCATCAAAAATTCTAAATGTTATCCTTTTACTTTATTGTCTTTGATAGTGTTTTTCATAAAGGCACACAATTCAAATTATTAGGAAGATTCACGAAATCACATGTGAACACACCATATTAATGTTATAATTTACCTTTGCCCGATACTCATTTTCACTGAACAGAGCCTGAACGCATCATAATGTAACCAAACGGAACCTTCGTTTGTAGTCCATTAGCGTTACTTGCTCTCCTCCGGTCAATTCAAACACTGACTGGTTGTGTACAGTGTAACATTATCAGAGACTAGAAAAACATACATGACGTCCTGATCTCATATTTCACTGAGTATTGGTTGATAACGATGTCAGTAAAACTTTATTTCACACTGTGATGGTTAACGTTAAACTGTGTCATTAATCAGCGG
This sequence comes from Melanostigma gelatinosum, assembly GCF_949748355.1. Classification (NCBI taxonomy): domain Eukaryota; kingdom Metazoa; phylum Chordata; class Actinopteri; order Perciformes; family Zoarcidae; genus Melanostigma; species Melanostigma gelatinosum. The sequence goes on from NC_136640.1 coordinate 27,799,582, forward strand.
TGCTGAACTGTGAGGGGTGATCCGTACGGATCACCAACGATCCGTTACACCACTAATAGAGACTGTACAGGCGTTATTGTGTGGACCATAGAAAGTCTATCTACGGTTTCTACACAGTTTTGTCCAGTCTCTGTACAAATATGTGGTACTATTTCTTTTAGAGTTCTGGGTGTCAACAGACGTTTACAATACGGTTTCCCTCATTCTGTGATCAAGAACATCAGGTCGACAGTGATGACCGGAGGAGAGAGAATTATTCTCAATGAGAATTGGGCTTCTTGTGCGTTTTAGCTCATGTACTTACAAAAATTTTCATGTCTTGACCCAAATGAAAGAGTGTAGACGCTGTTGGACCAGTACCGGTACTGTAACACATGGACCGTGAGCAGCGGGGCTCATCTAGAGATTTCGCATGTGTCGCCTATTTTCTTCTCAGCAAAATTAGACAGTGAAAGATGGTCTGTTGACGGAACAAAGTCTATAGTTAAAACGTCATCGGTGAGCGCAAAGAAGATGAAGGCGTCTTCTTCATTCTGTTGAGGTCTGTCCAGACGAATATGCATCCAAACATTCCCTCAAACACCATCACTCATGGTTCATTGCTCTGATGTGATGAACAGCAGCCTGTCACACAGTGATGCTGAAGTCGCTGTTGTGCCACTGCTGCAGAACAATGCTGACAGAGCTTCTGAACCATCACAACTCAACGTGGAGCATGCGTAAATAGACAGATGTGAGAATAGGTATGTGGGCTGAAAGAAAAGGCAAAGCCTCAAAAAATGCAGATTACAAAGATCTAAACCTATTTTATTTTTAAATATATGCTTTTTGATAGCGGGTAACTGGATTGCGAGGCTGAAACATTTTTTTTGCCAAGACCATTTAAAAGTCTTTGTAGTGAAACACCTTCCTGTCCCCCCCCCCCCCCAACTCCTCTATCATGAAAGTGTAGCGCTTATGTTCGACATCTGTTTTGGTTGTTTGGTTGGAGGAGATATGTCACAATCGCTAAAACTGCTCTGCCTGCATCTGTTTATGGCTAGCTGTAGGAGTGGAAAGTGGATGTGTGCAATAGCTGGAATCATTTTGATACCAAACATGCATGAAGTATATTTTGGGGTAAGATGAAACTGACAGTAGCATGTGGGGATCTCACAAACGCCACAGAGAACAGGCCCCAGTCAGCCCTAATGGTGTTTTTGGAGACATTAAGGAGGACAGGATTGTTGATCAGTACCAGTGACACTTGGACCATACATTTAAATCCACTTGAATCATGATCAATGAATTATACTGCACAAGTGAAATATTCTACATCCTGAGGCTTTAGCCACACTGGCATTGTGACTTGAGGAATGGCATTGTTTGTCTCTCCACCACTTTGGTCCATACTAAAACTGTTGTGTGTAAAATGTATGTGTGTTTTGTTGTGTGCGAGTACATATTGTCCTGTCTACAGAATGAGTTTGTGTGTATGCCCATGTCAGAATTAGAGGCAGAATGTTAAATGTCACAGATAATGCTCTCTGAGAATCAAAGCCAGGGTGATATCTAGTAAGATGAAAATAAAGCTATCCTTGGTTCTATGTCCTTGCTCTCTCGTCAGCAGAGTCTTAGTCATTTATCTTTCAGTGGGCATTGAGTTCTGTCTACTAACTCTTCATAAAAGTTCATTGGTCTTCCTGGTAGCAACTCTATTGTCATAATTGTGTGTGAAGCACTTCTGTGTCAAATTTATGTTTCAAAACTCAGCAAAGTAAAATGTAACAGTGATGTTGGCTTGAGATCAAAAGACTGTCAATAAAGAGAATGTGGTGATCACTCTCCTTCACAACTTCCTCTTCTGTAGAATTGTTCTGAGATGCGTTTGATGTGCATGCAATAATGATAGTGGATTGTCATGCTGACAGACATCGATCGTTATTTTGAAATATTGCTTATAAAATGTTACTTTTGATTAGGTTTTGTCGTTAACTTTGCTTGAGGAATGTTGCCCTGCTGTATAATCAGAACTAACTTTCTTTTGTTTTGTGCAACAATCCAGGCCTCATGGAGCTGGGGACTCAACGGCTGCTGTACACCAGGGAGCTCGATCCATGCCCGGTTCCCAGCAAACTACCATAAAGGGTGGGAACCTTGATTGCCCTTTGGCCCCCTTTTCCCATCCCTCCCCCTAAATTGCTCCAGTGGTGATATTGTCCTCTCCCGCCTGTGGCCTGCAAAATGATTGGCAAGCTGAAACAGAACTTGCTGGTGGCGTGTCTGGTCATCAGCTCGGTCACGGTCTTCTACCTGGGCCGCCATGCCATGGAGTGCCACCATCGCATCGCAGAGCACAGCCAGTTGGGTGGTATCCTGCCTCTGTCAGCCCTGGGAGGCAGCATGCGGACCACCTTACGGACAGGCCAGAATCTTAGCACACCTTTTGTTTACAACAAAGACATGCCACTCATCTTCATCGGCGGAGTGCCTCGCAGTGGGACTACGCTAATGCGAGCCATGCTGGACGCCCACCCTGAAGTGCGCTGTGGCGAAGAAACCCGCGTCATCCCTCGTATCCTGGCCATGAAGCAGATGTGGAGCCGCTCCGGCAGGGAGAAGATGCGCCTGGATGAGGCTGGTGTGACAGATGAGGTGCTGGACGCTGCCATGCAGGCCTTCCTGCTGGAAATCATTGTCAAACATGGAGAGCCCGCCAACTTTCTCTGCAACAAAGACCCTTTTGCTTTGAAGTCGCTCTCCTACCTGGCCAAGATCTTTCCCCGTGCCAAGTTTGTACTCATGATTCGTGATGGCCGGGCTTCAGTCCACTCCATGATCTCAAGGAAGGTAACAATCGCCGGCTTTGACCTGGGCAGCTACCGGGACTGCCTGACCAAATGGAATCGGGCCATTGAGACAATGTACACTCAGTGCCTGGAGGCAGCGGACAAATGCCTACCTGTGCACTACGAACAGTTGGTCCTTCATCCTGAGAAATGGATGAAGACACTGCTGAAATTCCTTGACGTTCCTTGGAATGATGCCGTCCTCCACCACGAGGAGCTTATTGGGAAAGCTGGAGGAGTGTCCCTCTCCAAGTAAGTAATTGTGACAGCTCCTACAACATTTCCTTTGTCCTTTCCCTAGCCCACAAACCAAGCCCTGACATCTGGTTTGTGGATTTTGAAAGCAAGTAGTTCTAGCAAAGACACCAATGGATCTTCACTGTGTCTTATGTTTTGGTGATAGTTTGAGTCTCGTAGGAAAAATGGGTTGCAGCAGAAAGATAGTGAATCGTCAATGGCCCTTTTTAATTAGATGGAATCTTTAGACTGGCTCGGTCGAGTCTGGTTGAACTTTTACACTTCGTTGTTTACACTGTAATTGTAGTAATTGTAGCGACACACAGTAAAACATCACTCTGGCTATTGTGACTGTCTTTGATCCCACTTGTTTGTAGCTTGGGGAGAGACTTGCCCATGTTCTTGCATCCAGACACAACTGTTGAATTTCAGAGTAATTACAACATAAGCCATTGCAATGCCTTTTGAGAATAGATTTTTTTATTCAAGCAGTTCACTCAAACTAAAACTATAACCTCCATTGTCTTCTTGTTGTTCCTTGTTTGTTGTATTATAGGGTTGAGTCCTTGTAAAATAGGGGTCAACGCCCCTTGTCTGTACTACTATGCCTCAGGGTCATTTAGGGACTTGGGTACCACCTGTGAGGACACACTGAATCACCATTAGTGTGTCATGCCGTCCATGTTGATGGCGATAATGAGCAGCAGCTTTTTACAAGGTGCTTCCTCTACAGCTGCAGATTTATTACATTGTTCATTGCTGACGTAATGGTGGTTCGATAAATAGTTGCTGTTGTGATTTGTGCCAGCCTCACAAGCCCCACGTGGTAAGCTGGGTCTCCCATGCATCACATTCCCAGTGCAGGAGAAATGAGCTTCGACATGCCCATGTCTACTTAGCTTTTAACTACTTTGCCTTGTGGGGGAGAAGTATGGATCTGCTTTTAACTGGAGGAAAGTGACAGGCGACAGTGTGTATGTACGTTGTATTTCACTTTTTATTAAATATGAGTTCCTGCGGGCCTTCAAATAAGCATGCACCTCTAGCTTTGAAATAAATCCTTCCCATGTTTTCATAAAGCCTCCAGACTTTCCATCATTACATCTCATTTGCAAATTAAACATCCTACAGCTCAGCACAGCGAGGAAGCTAGTCATTAGTGAACACATGAGATTATGTCTGCTCTGCAGTATTGTAAGCAGGTTTTCCGAATGGCCCTGCCTGGTGTCAGAGTTGTTTTGGTTTTAGCCTCTGGAAGTCTTTGAGGAAACGCTGAAGGGTAGCAAACTCATTCCTTGCTTCCGTCTACCCCTCCTCTGTTCCACCCTCATCCTGCCACGTAGCATAGAGCTCACATATCCTCTGGGAGGGCTCCACACTCAGTCTTCTACTGGTAGAACTGGAGTTCCAACGTTCTCACTGGTTGCAAAAGCACATATTTATTCAACAGTTTATCAGTGGTGGAATGTAACATTTACTCAAGTAATACTGTATTTAAGTACAATTTTGATGCTACTCTTTACTCCACTACATTTCAGAGAGAAATGGTGTACTTTCTACTTCACTGAAACACACAAAAAAAAGGCAACGAGGCAATACAAAGACAGTAGATGCTAAAAAAATGAACGTATAACAAAAAACAGACCAGTAAGAATAATACAAATAAATAAACGTGTTAAATATATGTCAGTGGTGGGCTGTCAGGGCCAGCTAAGCCTTCTCTGCTGGCCTAAACAAAATCACAAAGTTATAGCTATTTTATAATTTAATATTTTTTCACAAATACACTGCATGCAGGGTAGGAAATTCACATATTTTTTGGGGGGCAATTTTTGCCCCCACTGACAATTAGGGGGCATTTTTTGAAACTTGTGAAATAACATTTAACCTTTGTTCAAAATAATACATATACTTATTTAGGCTTACAATATATGAGCAATTGTCATCAAATGGCAATAATAAGCACAGATTCAAAGTGTTTTCTTAGATTTATTTAACAAAAAACAAACAAATCAGACATTCGCATTCAATTTTATTCTTATTTCTCTGTGGTTATTTATTGTTATCATTAAATGTTTTAAACAACTATTAACAATTATTAAGTCAACGATGCCTTGATTACTGTGCTGCCCTCAGTATATGTGTTGTGATACACCTTGGCAGTTAGACAAACTCCTTCCTGACATCACGACTCTGAAGACAGTGCCCATTGTCCACAGGTTTAATGATGTAAGAAAGAGTAAAACTAAAACACACAAAAGGCATAATGAATACAAATAAAATGATTTCTCTTTAACCTTACACATACACACAATGTACATATACTGATTCTTCAATGAAATACATTGCTTTGTTTTTAATCGCTGCTTTTTATGTATTTACTGCTGATATGAACTTTAACAACAGTCATAGTGGAGTTATTAACGACTCGATGGAGTTTGTGCATAAAACTTCCTGAAATTAACATTGTCACAAAAATAATCATCTGCGATCATAAGTAACAATAAAACAAATCAATACATACCAATGATGCTATCAAAAGGCATAAGATGCAGGCAGACTCAACTGGATTGGAAAACTACCGAAAACAGCGGCTCTGAGCCACGCTCTTCCTTCACTTCCTGTCACCTGACAAGTTACAGGGCATTTCCTGTTTCAAAATAAAACGTATAACATACTGACTTAACAATGGTAACAAAACACTCCCCGCCTGGCATGAATACACACCACTCAATAAATCCTAGACAGTTCAGTTCACTGGGCCTCTGAGGGGAGAAGAAGCACTATCTCAGAAACAGGCCTAAGAAAGAGTTTAGTCACTCCTGTTCGTGTGACCTTGATCTCGACCTTTCGCACCTTCCCGTCTTCGCTGGGGAAGGTCTGTGTTACCAGTCCAAGAGGCCATTCATTCCTTGGTACTTGGCTATCCTTGAGGAGAACACTTCCTGGGTTGATGTTCGGATAAGTGGACTGCCACTTCTTGCGTGCCTGTAGTGTTGGGAGGAATTGCTTTCGCCATCTGTCCCAGAAGGTGTTAGACAGGTGCTGGACCTGCCGCCACTGGTGCTTGTAGAGGTCTGAAACTCCAAACTCTCCAGTAGGAGCAGAAAGGACATTCACCTTTTGAGTGAGAAGAGCAGCTGGAGTGAGTATAAATGAGTCTTCAGAGTCAGTTGTCACAGGAACAAGAGGCCTGCCATTTATAATGGCTGTCACTTCTGCCATGAAAGTCACCAGCACCTCATGGGTAAGTTTGTCCTTCAGCTGAAGGAACATGGAGTCCAAGATTCTCCTTGCAAGACCAATCATTCTTTCCCATGTACCGCCAAAATGAGAGGCGTGCGGAGGGTTAAAGGTCCAAGAGCAACCTTGGCCTGACAGGTAAGACTTCACAGTTGTGTTGTCAATGTTTGAGGGTATCTTCAACTGTCTGCAGGCACCAACAAAGTTGGTGCCACGGTCTGAGCGGATGTGTTTGACAGGACCGCGCACAGCAAGAAAGTGCCATAGAGCGTTGATGAAGCTGGATGTGTCAAGGGACTCTATGACTTCAATATGAACCGCTCGTACGCTCATACACGTGAAGATTATGGTCCATCGTTTACTGTGTGAATGGCCTCTTGTTCTACGTGAAGAGACACTCCAAGGGCCGAACACATCAAGCCCGACATTCGTAAAAGGAGGTTCTGTCAAGAGACGGTCCGCTGGAAGACTGGCCATCTTTTGAATTGTAAGTGGGGCTCTAAGCCTTCTGCAGGTTATACACTGGTGGATGATGTTGCTCACTTTTCTTTTGCCACCAACTATCCAAAAACCAGCTGTACGGACAGCCCCTTCTGTAAACAGACGGCCTTGGTGATAGATTTGTTCGTGGTGATGCTTGATGAGTAAGGTTGCAACCTGATGTTTGCCAGGAATAATCACTGGAGTCTTTTCACTCTGATCAAGGTTTGCATTGTGGAGGCGGCCTCCGACTCTCAGAAGGCAGTGTGCATCAATGAAAGGATCCAGATTTTTGAGAGGACTACTTTTAGGAATCTGCTCATGTTTTTGGATACATTTGATCTCTTGACTGTAGACTTCCTCCTGTACTGCTTGAATGAAGATTTGCGACGTTTGATCAGACTCCTCAACAGTGTATCCTATTTTGCAGTGATGCCAGCCCTTACAAGGGCTGGCATCAAGGTCATGTTGAAAAGACGGGCTATGTATATGAGGCGAATAATGGCCCGAGTTAAAGACTTCCAGGATGAGAACTTTGAGAATCGTTGAGAACCAAGCTGCTTGGATGTTGTTGTAGTGTAGGCTCTGGGAATAGAAAGCTGGGACAGTTCTTTCAAAGATGCTCTCCAAGATGTCCATGCTTCCTCCATTTCTTGGGGAAAAGGTGAGTCCCAGTCACCTTTCTCAATTGTGAGTTCTCTCAGAATAGCCTTGCCTTGTATTGTGACTGGCGCTACAAACCCTAGAGGATCGTAGAGGCTGTTGATTGTGGACAAGATACCCCGTAGAGTATAGGGTTTTATCTCCTCAGACGCTGAAGTGGAAGCAGTCGGTCTGGAGGTCCCAATTGATTCCAAGGCTACGCTGCATCGGCAGCGCATCTGCACTGAGGTCCAGGTCTTTAAGGTCTTTTGCACGATCTTCGGCCGGAAAGGCCTCCATGACCTCCTTGTTTGCTGCGATCTTGTGCAGCCTTAAGTTTGATTTGGAGAGAACATCCTGTGTTTTGTTCAGCAGGTTGACCGCAGCTTCGACTGTGGGCAGACACTTCAACCCATCGTCTACATAGCAGTCACGCATCACAAAATGTTGGACGTCAGGGTCGATGTGGAGCTCACTGACCTGAACAGACTGGTGAAGTCCATGAATCGCTACTGCGGGTGAAGGACTATTTCCAAAGACGTGGACCGTCATTCGATATTCCACAATGTCTTTGGAGGGGTCGTTATCTTAGAACCATAGAAAACGAAGGAAGTTCCTATCGTCTTCCCTTACTGAAAAACAATAGAACATCTGTTCTATGTCCGTTGTAAAGGCGATTGCTTCCTTTGTAAAGCGCATCAGTACACCGAGCAGCGTGTTGTTCAGATCAGGCCCAGTCAACAGTACGTCGTTGAGCGACACACCGTTGTACTGGGCGCTGGAATCGAAGACCACTCTTATTTGTTTTGGTTTTCTTGGATGGTACACACCAAATATTGGCAAGTACCACTGTTCTTCATCCTCACTGGGAAGAGGGGCTAACTCAGCGTGACCATTCTTGAACATCTTGTCCATGAAAATGAGAAAGTGGTCTCATTTCAGGCTTCCTTTCAAAGTTGCGCCTGAGCGACTTTAGACGGTTCAATGCCTGTGGCCTGTTATTGGGGAGCCGTTGATGTGGGCATTTAAAAGGTAATGGAGCTACCCAACTGTTGTTTGCATCTTTTGTTAGTCCTTCTTTCATGATTTTCATGAAGGAGATGTCTTGGATAGACGGAGCCGTGTTGTTGTCGTCTTTGGTCTGCTTGAATATGTTATGCCCTAAGCTGTCAACATCACAGTTTGATATCTCCTCAGGATGTGTTTGGAGGTGGTTTGTGGCCTGGGTGTCACTGTATTTTTCCTTTACACAGAACACGTTAGGACACTGGTCAAAGAGAGTAGGGCGTCCCCGTTCCGTGGTGTTCGTGTAGAAGGCGCTGACTATCGGTGGTTTGTGAACGCGACCTAAACATACGTTACCCACGATGACCCATCCCAGATACAACTTCTGAGCATAAGATAGGTTGTGTGGGCCATTGACCATGTTTGCGGACCTTATGGACTCTGATAATATCCCGACCTAAGAGAAGCATAATTGGGGCCTGTGGGTCGATATCTGGGATGAGGTGTGCAACTGACTTTAGGTGTGCGTGATGAACAGCTGCATTGTGAGTTGGAATCTCATCGCTGTTATTTGGAATGTCATCACATTCTATGAGGCTGGGTAGTGGGATGCTGACGGTCCTATCCAAAGATTCCACAATGTAGCCACTGGCTCTTCTTCCTGTCGCTTTCTTTACTCCAGCACATGTTTTCAATGAGTAAGGAGCACTTGGACTTTGGTCGTTGAAGACTTCGAAGAACTGTGAACGGACTAGTGATCTGTTGCTCTGTTAGTCCAGAATCACATACATCTTCACTGCTTTGTCAGCGTGGCCGGCTGGATACACTTTCACGAGGGATACTTTAGAGCAGGATTGGTCCGTCACGTCTCCGCCACAGACATCTGTACATTTGGTGGTGACATGGGGTTGTGGAGAGCTATCCTCCTCCCCGCCATGCTCTGGAGCCGAGTCCGTGCCTTCAACCCAGGGTGCAGGTCCAGGGTGAAGCGACGTGTGATGTTTCTCACTTTTACATTCATAACATCAAACATTAAATGTGCAGTTCCTTGCAACGTGTGACGATGAAGCACAGCATTTGAAACAGACATTATTCTCTTTTAAGAATGTCTTACGGTCTTCGATGGGCTTTTCTCTGAATGCACGGCATTTGTGTAAAGGGTGAGGTTTTTTATGGATTGGACACAGTTTGTCACAGTCGTTGAATTTCGTTGAGGATCAGAGATGGCTTTTGGAAATATCTCTGTTTTGTGAACAGAGACTTCTCGCTGTCTGTTTGGCTTCCAAGCTGTTTTTTCTGTCCTGGGAGACATGTCTAAGTGAGAGACAAAGTTGAAACTTGGGTCATTTTTGACACTAGCTTCATGGCTAACAAAGTTTACGAAGCAGGCAAAGGGGGGATATGAAACGTGATATTGCCGCTTGTAGGATGCCCCAACTGACGCCCACTTTTCCTGCAGACCGAAGGGGAGCGTCTGTACAATTGGGTTGACGCCTCTCGCTGTATCGAGGAAAGAGAGGCCGGGCAGGTCTCCTTCAGCTTTGGCTGACTCTAGTTCCATTAAAAGATCACTCAACTTTTAGTTTAGAATAATCTCGATGTGTTATTTTTGGAAAGGCGTCGATACGTTTGAACAGAGCATCTTCTATTACTTCTGTGGAGCCATACGTTTGTTCAAGTCTGTCCCATATCATAGCCAAGCCTGCTGATGGATGATTGATGTGTCTTGCTCTTATGTGCTCGACATGTTCTGCTGACTCTTTGCAGAGCCACTTAAACAGGAGATCCATTTCTTCGCTTTGTGTCAGGTCCAAACCTCTGATTGCGTTTTGAAAAGAACGTTTCCAGGCTCTGTAGTTCTGAGGTCTGTCGTTGAATTGAAGTAGGCCTGTTGCCACAAGCTCACGACGAGCAAAGTATCTCACGAAGTCGCTAATGTTGGAGTTGTTATTATTGGTGTTTGAAGATGTGGGATAAGATTTAAGAGCAGGATGACCTTTGTCGTTTTGAGGTCCAAGACCTTGCTCAGGAGTGGCATTGTGATTGTCAAACCGAACATTGCGTGTCCTAGCAACCTTTTCATCTTTATAGATGTAAGGCTGCTGTGAGGCGAGTTGGTTGAGAAGCTGCATTATGGCCATGTGTATGATGGGAAGCTATATTGGCTTGGGCTGGATGGAATGAGAGCTTCAGATTTGATAGATGGAGCTGGAGTTTTGTAGTTAGGGCTTGGTCTTCTTTTTGTTGCAACACCATCATCAAGTAGCTGAGCGTCTGCGTTTTGTGGTTCGGCTTGGTCAATCACGTATTGTTCTGTGCGTTGTGCAGCTTCCAACGGACTGGAGTCCAAATTTAACATGAAACTATGTCTTTCTCTATTTGCATCTACCGCAGCTTCAAGGGTTTCGGCCTCCGCTACGGCTGCAGCTGTCTCTTTCTTGTAATTGAGCATTTCTATTGAGGCTTCTAGCGTAGCTTTTTCTAGCTTTAGGCTCATTTCCTCTTCGGCGTAGGACATGCGTGCCTTTGCTGCCTCTGCTCTCGCTCTTGATATTGCTGCAGCAGACCCCATTGATGATACACTTGAGTATGTAGTAGCGCGGGGCCGCGTCTTTAATGAAGTTGCTTTCTCGGACATGGCGTTGTCTGGTGCCGTACCTCTGTTTAGACACCGCTGTGATGATCATCCACTGGCTGCGTGTGATGATGTTGTTAGTAGCGTCTGTCAGCTGGCTGCGTTATCTTGCCTTTTGATAGCATCATTGTTTTACTGTGCTGCCCTCAGTATATGTGTTGAGATACACCTTGGCAGTTAGACAAACTCCTTCCTGACATCACGACTCTGAAGACAGTGCCCGTTGTCCACAGGTTTAATGACGTAAGAAAGAGTAAAACTAAAACACACAAAAGGCACAATGAATACAAATAAAATGATTTGTCTTTAACCTTACACATACACACAATGTACATATACTGATTCTTCAATGAAATACATTGCTTTGTTTTTAATCGCTGCTTTTTATGTATTTACTGCTGATATGAACTTTAACAACAGTCATAGTGGAGTTATTAACGACTCGATGGAGTTTGTGCATAAAACTTCCTAAGACTAAACATTGTCACAAAAACAATCATCTGCGATCATAAGTAACAATAAAACAAATCAATACATACAATGATGCTATGAAAAGGCATAAGATGCAGGCAGACTCAACTGGATTGGAAAACTACCAAACAGCGGTTCTGAGCCAAGTTACAGGGCATTTCCTGTTTCAAAATAAAAACGTATAACATACTGACTTAACAATTGTAACAAAACACTTACATATATATCAGTCATTGTATGGAAAAAAATATTTTTGTAGCACCTCAAATATTGTGATATTACTCATTTTTGTGCTGAACTTATGCATTAGTCGTGTGGAATTTTTAAGAATTTTTTTTTATACCACCTTAAAAACTAAAAAAATGTGCCATTTGAAGGTACAAATTCAGTTCAGAGTTTTTACTTAGTTAAATATCTTAATTGACTGTCAGTCAGGTATTATTCATTTCCAGTGTCGAGAAGAGTTGAGCTCACAGAGAAAGCCGCCTTGGATACATACTACACGATCAGGGGAAGGTCAGGATATAAAAAGCAGAAAGCATATACTCAGAAATCAATAGTTAAAGTGTAATCGAAAGATAAAGTGTATGATCGTTACATAACGAATGTTTAATACATACAGTGATTTAACAAATGTAAACCTGATAATAATAATAATAATATGTGTATCTGAGTATAGTGCAGTCTGAGTGTAGAAAGTATGGAGAAAGAGGAAGTGAGCTGAGTGCAGGCCTTAAGAAAATAACGGCTGCAGAGAGGAGAGAAAAATCGAATAAGTGTTTTAAAAGCAAGCGCGTGCTGAATAAAGCGATTAACAACTAACTGATTATAACAACTGTTACTGATTATAACAACTAACTGTGATTATGATAACTAAACTGTGTTAGAAATGTGTGAGTGTAGGAAAAGGGGAAGTGCAACAGATGTTGAACACCCAGACACGGGCAGAGCTTGATTAAGTAAGCGCCCAGACAGGGAAGTTGGGGTGATTTCGTCATGCACACACACACAAAATGTAGGTACTTTTCGAAGCACATGCACCAAATCAATGATGTCATGTTAATCATGGGCTGAGGGAGGACGTGTTGGGGAAGAGGGGGGAGAGACGCGAGAGGCAGCCCAAAAGTGTTATAAAAGAAGTAACTTGCAAACAGCAAGATGGGATTTCTACACGAGCCGTCCAGACGCTCTGAGAAGAAGATACGGACGATCGTAACTGAAGTATTCAAGGACTTCGTCTCTGTTCACGGAAAGAAGACCGCTGTTCGTGGACAAAGATTGAAAGACGGAGATTTTCCTCTCCCCACTGCTCGACTTTAACAACTAAACAACGGAGGAACGCTGCAGTCCTAGAAAGACTTTGTACTGAGCCTTGAGGACTGTTGAACGGACTCCGCTGCGGGAGCAGGAGGACCGAGGACCCTTACCGTTTTAGAAGTAATCCTAGCCGTTAAAACCTAACCTGGCATTTACCAAGAGCACGGATCCAGAAGAAGGGAAGCTGCCATAACCGACGCGACTGGTAGGAGCGCCCGGGGCCAGCCTGGCCTCTCGGCCGAGTGCACTCAGACCGGAGGAAGCAGGGTAGACGTCGGGAGTAACGGCAGTTAGCAGAGCCAGGCGAGTTCCCTCGCAAGAACACCAGCTCGACAATCTTTTAATAGAGAGCTGAGTCAGTAAGTAGCCCCGTATCGGGCCAGAAGTACCCCAGGATCTAACACCAGCAACCCTCAAATCAAAGAATAAAGACACTTTACGCACAATTTAGGTGTATTTTACCTTTAACTCACGAGATGCGGGTAGCATGTTTTATACTTGATGTGAATATAATTAATTTCATCTAATTTCCATTATGCAATATGTATACTTTGTTGGCATCTTATTCTGAAAACCGGTTGTTCGTCTTAAGAAACCGGATGTTGTCTCACGTTAATCTTTCCGTTAACTTTCAAAGTCCTTCGCTCGCTCCCGATCTGTGCCTTTTAAATGCGTTTTCCGTGAATTTCAGGATATAGGTGCACTAACATGTAAGTGTCTGCTGAGTTGACCGCAGTCTCGCAGTCACAGGTCTGATTAAGAAGCGCTCCATTTTTTTCGGGGGCATTTTTTGCCCCTCTCAGAGTGATATCGGGGGCAAAATGATATTTCTTATGCTGCGTTCACACCGGTCGCGTTGATTTTTTGACGCACTGCAAAATCGCGTCCAACGCACCGCCGGTCGTGTTCACACCAAACGCCGCAAAATCTCGTAGTGCCGGAGAGGGGCCCTGGTTTATCGACTGGAAGCCGTTCACCTGGCCGTCATTTCTGTCCGCTTTCAACCGTGAAAGGAATAAGGATAATTGCTGCTTTGTACGTGTTGTGGAAGTCCCTCAAATGTCGGAATGCCAAACACCGTCATGTCTGGTTCATAATATTGTTCAGAGGAGCTCCGTGGATTTCATCGAGCTGTATTCACTGTGTCTAGCAAGCCACCGGTCGCTGTTTACTACAGCTGTAGGAACACAACATAAACTGATTTGGCTGTGATTCAACGGAAAATAAACCGACAAAAAGGGACTCCGAAATAACTACGTAATGATGCCGATTTGTAGGCTACTTGTCTTCTCAATGGAGCTCTGATGGATCGGTGCTAGGCTATGCTAACATCGTAGCAGCTCCACCAGCACTCAATAACGTCATGTAGACGTAAATACGTAGTTGTGTGGAAATAAACAAGGAGTTGAGTATTCCCTTTGGCTGCACCTTGTTGCCGTTTATTTCCATCCATACAAAACATAAAACACATTCACTTCCTGTCACCCTTTAACCCCCTCTGTCACCAGGGTTACGCACCTTTCCTTAAAGGGGCCCCGTGAATTCGGTCGTCCCCTACATGCCTCCCCCCAGAATTCACCAACTCCCGAGATTAGTCCCAACCATTAATGTTTGGGGGCCCGGATCAACCGACCAGCCCGACTCCGTGTCTCTGGGGCCGGAGGCAGAACCACCGTTGAAGGCCCCCTCCGGGTCCTGTCGTGCTGAGGTGGGAGGGCACGAGGCCGCCCCCGCCGTAGGGGTTCAGCCAACCGTACAGGTTGGTCCAGGTCTAGATGTGCCGGTTTAAGGCGGTCAACCGACACGTACTCCAGCTTGCCGCCCATGTCGACCTTGCAGGTTTTGTCTCCAGTCTCCAGCACCCGAAACGGCCCGACGTAGGGGGGTTGAAAGGGTCCACGGTGGCCGTCCTGGCGAACAAACACATACTCCGCTGACCTGAGGCTGGACGGGACATATGACTGCGGAAGGCCGTGCTGCGACGTGGGCACTGGTTTAAACAGCCTGGCTTTTTCCAGGAGCGTTTCCCGCTGCTGGGTTGCAGACCAAGGGTCTGTGACTTTGGGGATAAACTCCCCCGGGACCCGCAGTGGCTCTCCATAAACCAGCTCAGCCGATGAAGCTTGCAGATCATCTTTGGGGGCTGTCCTGAGCCCCAACATGACCCACGGGAGCCTGTCCACCCAACTGCTGTCTTTGAGGCTGGCACGCAGAGCAGCTTTCATCAACCGGTGGAACCGCTCGCATAAGCCATTAGCCTGCGGGTGGTAGGCGGTAGTGCGATGGAGCTTCACCCCTAGGCTTCCTGCAACTGCATTCCACAGCTCTGATGTAAACTGTGGGCCTCGGTCCGAGGAAACGTCAGCTGGGGCTCCAAACCTGGCGACCCAAGCCTGAATAAATGCCCGAGCCACCTCATCCGCCGTTGTTGATGACAACGGGACAGCTTCTGGCCAACGAGTGGTTCGGTCTACCATCGTGAGGAGATGTGTGAACCCACGGGATGGGGGCAAAGGTCCTACCAAGTCCACATTCACATGATCAAACCTCCTTTCTGGCACCGAGAACTGTGCTAACGGGGCCTTTATGTGACTGTGCACCTTGGAGCACTGGCACACCACACAAGTCCCGGCCCACTTCCGTATATCCTTTTTCAGCCCGTGCCAGACAAATTTTGCTGAGATCAACTTCTGAGACGCCCTCTTGCCCGGGTGGGACAGTCCATGAATAGCATTGAAAACCTGCTGTCTCCATTCGTCGGAAACAACTGGCCGCGGCTGGCCTGTCGAGACGTCGCACAGGAGCGTAACGCCAGTTTCGCCAAACGGGACCTCCTCCAACCGCAGTCCCGTGACTGCCGTCCTCAACTCCTGGACGCCCGGGTCTGTAACTTCATCCTCTGCCATCTTGTTATAGTCCAAGCCTAACTGGACAGCCCCGGTGACAGCCCTGGAGAGACAGTCTGCGACCAGGTTTTCCTTGCCCGCTACATGCTGCAGATCCGTGGTAAACTCTGATATGAAGGAGAGCTGGCGCTGCTGGCGTGCAGACCATGGTTCGGTGCTCTTACTCATGGCAAACGTCAGTGGTTTGTGATCCACAAACGCAGTGAACGGCCGAGCCTCCAGCAGGAACCCGAAATGCCGAATGGCCAGAAAGAGGCCGAGGAGCTCCCGATCGAACGTGCTGTATTTCCGCTCATTAGGCCGCAACTGTCGACTGAAGAAGGCCAGCAGTTGCCACGGCCCTTTCACCCACTGCTCGTGCACCGCGCCCACCGCGTAGTCCGAAGCGTCCGTGGTGATGGCAATCGGAGCCTTAGGTGACGGGTGTGCCAGCATTGTTGCGTTTGCCAGAGCTGTTTTCGCATCAACAAACGCAAGTTCCCTCTCTTCAGTCCAATCCACCAGCTGTTTGATGGCCTTGCCTTTCAGGGCTTCGTACAGGGGCCGCATCACTTGCGCTGCTCGGGGAATAAAGCGATGGTAAAAGTTCACCATGCCTAAATACTCCTGCAGGGCCCTCACCGTGAGTGGGCGTGTAAAGTTAGTCACTGCCTCCACCTTTGCCGGGAGGGGGAGCGCCCCGTCCTTTGTGATGCGGTGACCCAGAAAGTCAATGGTGGTCAACCCAAACTGGCACTTAGCCGGGTTGATGATCAACCCGTGCTGGCTGAGTCGCTCGAATAGAGTCCGGAGGTGAGAGCTGTGCTCCGCTCTTGACGAACTGGCCACCAGGATGTCATCCAGGTAGACGAACAGGAAAGGCAGGTCCCTCAGCACCGTGTCCATTAGACGCTGGAACGTCTGCGCTGCATTTTTTAGGCCAAACGGCATCCTCAAGAACTCAAACAGGCCGAACGGAGTGATCAGCGCAGTCTTGGGAATGTCCAGTGGGTGAACGGGCACTTGATGGTAACCTCGTACCAGGTCCACTTTCGAAAACACCACGCTCTCCGACAAGTGGGTATAAAAGTCTTGGATATGTGAAACCGGATAGCGGTCCGGGATTGTTGCCTCGTTGAGCCGGCGATAATCTCCACACGGGCGCCACCCGCCCCCAGGCTTCGGGGCCATGTGCAGGGGTGAAGCCCATGGACTGTCGGAGCGGCGAATGATGCCCAGGCGCTCCATGTTTTCAAACTCTATCTTGGCGATGGTGAGCTTTGCCGGATCTAGGCGCCGGGCCCGGGCATGTACCGGTGGGCCGGTGGTAGAGATGTGATGCTCCACCCCATGCTTGACCGTGGAGGAGGAGAAGGTGGGCTGCGAGAGGTCTGGGAACTCGGCCAGCAGACGCAGAAACTCATCAGCCGCTGCAAGCATGTTAGTCAACCTGGTAGAGCCTGCTCCACTTAGTGTACATGGGTAAGAGCAAAAAGTCACAGCATTTATCAGGCGGCGGCCCTTGACGTCCACCAATAGCCCATAAGCGCATAGGAAATCCGCGCCGAGCAGGGGAATGGCAATTTTGGCAGTCACAAAGTCCCAGCTGAAACGCTGCCCCATAAAACATAGCTCCAGGCACCGTGTCCCAAAAGTCCGTATGGGGGTACCATTCGCGGCTTCCAGCGGGGGGCCCTGCCCGTTCGTCAGCATGTCCACCCGTGATGCAGGCACAACGCTCCTCTGCGCCCCCGTGTCACAGAGGAAGCGTCGCCCGGAAACGTCGTCCCTGATGAACAGCAGCCTGCCTTCCCAACCGACGCCCATGGCAGTCACTGAGCGCCGGCCCTGGCATTTCCCGTCCTGCCGAAACTGCATGGTGAACGGCACTTTGTAGCCCGTGGCCCAAACCTTGCATGGTAATAGCACAGACCGGTAGCTCCCCGCCGTTGGCTCGCTGCTGCTGCGGCGACGATCGTTGTCTCCCCCGGCCACGCCGTGGCTTGGGCCGGCCTCAACGCGGCCGTGTAGCTTTGTTGGCCCGCCAGAAAAAACTTATCGGCCTCCTGGGCCAACTCACGACAATCGGTAATCCTGGTGTTGGCCAAAGCGGCCCGCACCTGCAGCGGGAGCTGCTGCAGAAAAAGTTCCGTAAACAGAAACTCCGGCTCGTGTCTACCTAGCAGCGCTAACATTTTGTCCATTAGCTCCGACGGCTTGCTGTTGCCGAGGCCATTCAGAGCAAGCAACCGGCGAGCCCGCTCAGAGTCCGAAAGCCCGAAAATGTTCAACAGCCGGTCTTTCAGGGTATTGTACTTATCCCTCTCTGGCGGATTTTCCAGAATGCTCACCACTCTGCCTGCTGTCGGAACTGCCGAGAGCCGCCACGACATAATAATATCTTGTCGCGTCCGCTGTAATGTCTCTGAGGGCAAACTGTGCCTCAGTTTGAGCGAACCACACGGCCGATTGCGTCTCCCAAAACTCCGGCAGTTTCAGCGAAACTGCGTGCGTCGTCATTCTTTCTTCTGGAAACGTCCAGGAGTGTCAGGGTCACCAATGTAGGT
>NC_136640.1:27822891-27965391 GCF_949748355.1 Melanostigma gelatinosum
GCCGTCCTTTTTACCTGCCGAGGGAGTTTTCAGCCATTCTACTGGTGGCTGTTTATATACCTCCGAGCCCCAACATCAAGGACAGAGAGGAGGCACTCAGTGAACTTTACAGAGCCATCAGTGAGCAACAGACAGCACACCCAGACGGCCTTCTCATCGCTGCTGGAGACTTCAACCATGCTAACCTAAAAACTGTTCTGCCTAAAATATACCAGCATGTTGATTTTCCAACCAGGGAAAACAACAAATTAGACCTAGTCTACACATCGATC
Organism: Melanostigma gelatinosum; assembly: GCF_949748355.1. Lineage (NCBI taxonomy): Eukaryota > Metazoa > Chordata > Actinopteri > Perciformes > Zoarcidae > Melanostigma > Melanostigma gelatinosum. The sequence continues at coordinate 27,823,164 of NC_136640.1, forward strand.
AAGGGAGCGTACAAGGCGTCCCCCCTCCCCCACATTGGCCTCTCCGACCACCTCACTGTCTTGCTGAAACCGGCCTACAGAGCAAGGGTAAAGGTTACCAAACCGGTTTCAAAACAGGTACGGGTGTGGCCAGAGGACAGTACTGCTGCACTTCAGGACTGCTTTGGTACTACAGACTGGGACATGTTCAAGCAGGCAGCCACCTACAACCATCACATTAACATTCAAGAATACACAGAGACAGTCACAGGTTACATCACCAAGTGCATTGATGATGTAACTACCACCAGAGCCATCACCATCCGAGCCAACCAGAAGCCATGGCTGACAGGGGAGGTCCGCACACTGCTCAAGGCTCGCGACACCGCCTTCAGAGCTGGAGACCCAGCTGGGCTGAGAGCAGCCAGGGCTGACCTGTGCCGTGGCATCAGGAAAGCTAAACGACTGTACACCAGGAAAATCACAGGACATTTCAAAGACAGCAGGGACTCACGGAGCCTGTGGCAGGGCATTAGGACCATAACGGACTACAAACTACCGCCACAGACCTGTGACAGTCACACCTCCCTGCTTAACAACCTCAATGGCTTCTTTGCACGCTTCGAAGCACAGAACAACACACCTGCGCAGAAAACCACCCCCCCCACCGACGACCAGGCTCTGTGCCTGTCCCCAGCCAGTGTGAGGAGCACACTGCTGAGGATTAATACCCGAAAGGCTGCGGGACCTGACAACATTCCTGGTCGTGTGCTGAGGGACTGCGCAGAGGAGCTCACGGATGTCCTCACCGACATCTTTAACACCTCCCTGAGCCAGGCTGTTGTTCCCACGTGCTTCAAGGAAACCACCATCATTCCTGTGCCGAAGAAGTCATCTCCAGTCTGCTTCAACGACTACCGCCCCGTCGCACTGACTTCTACCATCATGAAGTGCTTCGAAAGGCTGGTCATGAAGCAGATCAAATCCACCCTTCCTCCCTCCCTGGACCAGTTTCAGTTTGCTTACCGAACTAAACGGTCCACAGAGGATGCAATCTCCTCCGCTCTACACCCAGCCCTCACACACCTGGACACTAAGAACTCCTACGTCAGAATGCTGTTCATAGATTTCAGCTCAGCATTCAACACAATCATCCCCCAGCAGCTTGTGTGTAAACTTACAGACCTGGGCCTCAGCCCCTCTCTCTGCAACTGGTTGTTGGACTTCCTCACAGAGAGACCACAAGCTGTTCGGGTCAACAACAACACTTCGAACACACTAACACTGAGTACGGGGGCCCCCCAAGGTTGTGTGCTCAGCCCCCTTCTCTTCACCCTGCTGACCCATGACTGTAAACCCAACTACAGCTCCAACCACATCGTGAAGTTCGCTGACGACACTACCGTGGTAGGTCTCATCAGCCACAACGATGAGACTAACTACAGGAAGGAAGTGAACCAGCTGGTCCGTTGGTGCCAAAATAACAATCTCTTCCTCAATGTGGGGAAAACAAAGGAGATTGTTGTTGACTTCAGGAGAACCCACTCCCAACCCCCCCTCCCTCTGACCATCAATGGTGCTGCTGTGGAGCAGGTGAGCAGCACCAAATTCCTGGGTGTGACAATCACAGATGACCTCACCTGGAACTGCAACACCACTGCACTGGCAAAGAAGGCCCAGCAACGCCTGTACTTCATCAGGAAGCTCAAGCGAGCAGGAGCCCCCCCCCCCATCATGCTCTCATTCTACCGAGGCGCCACTGAGAGCATCCTCAGCAGCTGCATCACGCTGTGGTTCGGAAGCTGCACCGCCTCCAACCGCAAGAGCCTGCAGCGCATTGTGAACTCTGCCCAGAGGATCATCGGAGTCTCACTCCCTACACTACAGGACATTTACAACACCCGCCTCACCCGCAAAGCACTCGGCATTGCGGGTGACCCCACCCACCCCTCCAACTGCCTCTTCAGCCTCCTGCCTTCAGGGAGAAGGTTCCGCAGTCTCCGTTCGAGCTCTACCCGGCTGAGGAACAGCTTCTTCCACCAGGCGGTCAGGATGCTGAACTCTCTCCCTCCCTCTCTCCTCTCGCTCCCCCTCTCTCCCCCCCTGCCATCTCTGCCATCTCTCCCCTGACCTCTCTACCCTCCCCCTCACCCACCTTCCCCACTGCCTCAAATGGAACATACCAGGACATCTACTCCCCCTCACACCCCTTCCCTCATCCAGCACCAGTCACTTTTTTTATTTATTTATTTTAATTTTATTCTCCGCTGCTACTTGTTAATCCTTTATCTAGGCCCTTATGTTCTTAACTTTTTTTTCCCCTATTTTATTCTATTTTATTCTATTATATGTTATATGTCATGTCTATATTACACTGTGGGACTGCAAGAAACGGCATTTCGAATTTTCTGTATGCATAACACATGTGGAAACTTTGACAATAAAGTGAACTTTGAACTTTTGAACTTTGAACTTGAACAGTAACGTACCAGCTTTGAACTTGGCAGTGTGGTGTGTGTTCAGTTTATTCTAAGTTAATTAGATGCGACAACTCCTCAACTCCCAGGCCGAGTCCCTGTGTTTCTTGTCCCTGGCTGATTGAAGTTAAGAGGGTTAGTCCCAAAGTCAGCAGCTACTCTAGCCAGTCCTGCTCCTTCCTGTAGCTCACATGATGAGTTACAGGACATGACGCAGTCTCTTTTGGTCTCTGGAGTAAGCTTTTAAAAAATGGCAAAAGCAGAGACTACACAAACAAACTCTCGCTGCAAATCACGAGTCGGACTGCACTGCTCCGCCAGGTCAGGATGAGTCGCGGCTAGCTCTGTAGCGCCGTGTGTGTACGGAACAGCTGGACCCTCGAGGACACACCAGGCCTGGCTCCTCAGAGCACGTCGCTGTGTCTGTGTCCAGCTGTGTTGGCTTCATAGCGAATTAAAGAATTCGCTATGAAGACAACACAGCTGCTCTTCAGCAGGCAAGAAAGCAGGCAAGAGTATTGAAAACATTTCTATTAAGAATCAGTATCTCATCTGAGTGGCTCTTCTGAAAGGCCTTTATAGTGACCGATACGATAACCTTCTGAAAGGCCTTTATAGTGACCGATACGATAACCTAACAGTTCTAATGGTGACTTTGAAAACGCCTTTTATTTTGATCAGGTGTTCCTCACTTTCTGACGAACAAATTAGATTAACACCATGATGCTTTGCTGACATTTTAACATTCTACGTTGCCCGATCAAACAGGGTAGAGGTGTTAATGATTAACCATTGAACCATGTGATAAGTTAAATAAAGAAAAATAAAAACCCAGCGGCTAATGACTTAATGGAGGATAGCTGTAGTCTACTTTAAAGGTCAGCCAACCTTCGGTGTGCCTGAGCTGTTGCTAACTTCAGAGCTAAACCCCTTTAGTTTATCCGGCAGCTGTCTGACAGTGGAGATGCAGTAGCGTAGCGTGGGTCTAATCACCGGTCTAGAGGAGTTGTAGCAATTATTCACTGACAAATAGACAGCGCACATATTATACTACTATGTTCACAGCTATAATGGTACTGCTGATTCCACACCCATCACAAACGGGCTCTCTTTCGACCAGACACTCGCTAACGTCACATCCGTCTTCTATTACGCTGGAGGAAACGGAATATGCTAGGCAGAACCATGCGATGGCATGTGGCCACCGCATGTGACTGTCTCCTGGACGGTTCAAGTGGGGACCGCTTGTTTTGCGCATATTTAACCTCTGTGAAGATGTCTCCTGGCTAAATGAATCTCTCGGGGCTGGTCAGGCTTGTGGTAACAGCAGGTTTATTCCACATCTGCATTTATGACAAAGGACAACATGGAAGAATGGGTCATCTTGCGGACAACTGCGCATGCGCTGTCTTCAGTAAATCCTCCGTTGCATTCAGGATTACACATCTTGAAATACATTGTTGACATTGATACAGTGATCGTATAGTGGGTTTAATTTCATTTAAATAAAATAGCCGAAATAGAACATAAATTGTCTCTCTTAAATGTATGAGGAGAATTACAAAAGTATATATTACCAAAAATATATTTATACAGATTTCTCACACTGAACTGTTACCTTTTTAATTTTATAATAACAATTGTATAACTGAGTAAACATGTAGACTATAGAACATACTGTAACATACCTGCATTTATGACAAAGGACAACATGGAAGAATGGGTCATCTTGCGGACAACTGCGCATGCTCTGTCTAGAAAGACGGCATCAAGTTAGTATTAGCGAACGTTAGCTGTATTGGTGACATTTTTACTGGCAATAAAACACGTAAAAAAACATGGCGAATATTATCTAAGACAAATAACATTCAACAAAATAAAGCCAGCTCAACTCTTGTGTATTTTTAAAGTTAGTTAACATTATATTGTCCACGGACATTCACGGATCCATTACCTTCAGTAAATCCTCCGTTGCATTCAGGATTACCCATAGTCCTTTGCGTCTACCATTCAGTGCAGGTACACATTTACAACAGCAGGTGGTGGACTTTTCCCATTTAGCGGGATTTAACCTGAACCTCTTCAACTATGTTACACATACACAGCAATAAACTATCAATTTAACTTGTTAATTTAACTGTTGCAATTGGGTGGCGTATTAGGCTCAACTGGCCAACTACAAGACGTCATGGTGCCATAAAGTTGTATCTGGTGCAGTTGTATAGGAGTATTTTCATTAGTATGTTTACATGAGCACAGTACCGGTCCCAGGTATCGGTATCCGAGCATCACTATTAACCTCCTCCACCCCCCCACCCTATTTTTGTGCAAAACCGCCTAAAATGACATACCCAAATTAAAATGGCTGTAGCTTCTGAACCACTCTGACTATATGCATCAATGAGGTCTTTCTAGAAAGAAAACCCCCTAAGGTTCCTTTTGGAAGTGTCTGAGAGCTGTACAGATCAGGCCTTTGTAGGCCTTTGAAGTCAGTAAAAATTGAAGATTTTTGTCCCCCTAAAATAAAAAGTATCTTTCAGTATAAATAACTGCCTGTCGCTGTATCTGTACAGGTAAAGGAAGCATAGGGCTGTAACTACACTGTCGGTGAACAACTGCCTCAAATTTGAAGAAGATTGGACAAAGTATGACCATTCTACAGTGTATATGGTCGAAGACGTGGTGTGTGAGTAGCAGACTTGCTGTGTGTAATGGCTGCGACAGAGCACACGATCGAGTATGCCGAACTTTGATGCTGGGATATCAAACACAGCCATGTTTTGTGACATATTTTGCGGAAGCAAGCCGTACGAACGGAAGGGGAGGGGATCGCGGACGCCGGCGTCCATACCGGGGTGGAAAAGGTTTTAACAATGATGCTACATTGAATTAAAATATTTTGTATGTCTAAAAAGCATCAACTTTAAAAAAAAATACATCTGTAGTCTCCTTGATGTCACCGATGATGTCTGAAGAACGGCTGTGAAGCTCAACATTGGTGGCCATCTTGGCAGTGACGACAGCCTAACTCTAAAAACGGGCAAAGAGATGGAGCCGTGGCAGGCGGGGTGACGCAGCAGATTCGATTTTTTACTTTTATTATTATTATGACTTTATTCTCGTAACATTATGACCTTCTTTTTCTCAAAACATTACTACTTAATTCTTGACTTTTCAGAAAACAGAGGTATGTAGGTTATGTTTTGAATTGACTAAGTTTTGAACATGAGCAGAAATATATGAGCTCATATGAGCTATCAAAGTCTAGGTTCTTTACTCTGTAGCATCCTACAGCTTCGGGTCTCTATCTTCAAGAACATCTCAGTGGGCTGGCAGCCAGGCCCCCTTGCGGGACCTCGCCTGCATTAACATCAATTACCTGACCTTGATTTAGTGGAGGCCCCGCCTCACTGAGCCACTTGCTCCATTACTTCTCCCAGAACAGGGAGCCGGTCCACCCCCCCTACCCTCCATCCTATTTGTGATCTTGATGTCTCTATCCGATTCGCTCTTATCGGCTGTTGGTGATACAAAACACCATCTTGGGTAAAGGAGGCCTAGCAATGAATAATTGACAAGCCAGAGGCCATTAAGAGCATCAGGCTGAAGGGAAGTGGTCATGTGACGGGCGGAAAGGTTTTTTGTCACATCACATTTAGAACCAAGAAGAGGGATGTGTGTGCATAAGTTGTTCAGCAGTGTGGGTGCAAATGATTTTAGATTGATGACGGGCAACACACAGATGGGATACCTCATTTTATTATGCTGTTGAGTAGAGGTGCAATGGATCATAACTGTTCGGATCGTATCAGGGATTTGAGTCACAGATCACGGATCGGATCAGCTCAATGGAAAAAGGGTTATGGTGCCTTTTTTGCCGCCAATTCCAATGACAATGATTGATGATCCATATTGCCAGATAGATATTGTTTTTGCTGTTTGTTTTGGTAAATCAGCTGTTATTTAAGGCTTTTTCACCACCGTCCCAAAAATCATTTCAACTAAGAACAAAGCTTGAGTCATAAATGGCTGCAACGCTATCTCCTTGAGGGCGAGTATTATATATTATAGATTGTTATATTATACATGAGTATAATATACTCAAACACGACCCGCTCAACCTCTTAGAAACAGAAGTTGAGTGGGTAGTCCTTCAATCAGAAGACCGACTCCTCCAGTCCATTGACGTGTCCCCAAATCCTCCAGATGCATTATGGGCAGTGGGTGTGCATGTTTAGTCCTGATGGGCAGGTGGCACCTTGCATGGTAGCCCCTGCCTTCATGATGATAATAATAATACACTTTACATTAAAATCATCATATATGCTATACACTAAAAACAATACACTAAAAACAAAGTACACAATAATAGTCACACATTAAAAGCAGTTTTGAACAGGTGAGTTGCTGAAGCTGAGCTGCTTTTGCTACACTCCGTCTTTGTCTTTATCTTTTTATCTTCCCCCTCGACACTTAGCAGCCTCGGGTCTTGATGGAGTTACCTGAAGTGATTCCGTACCCATCTTTTGAGTGGATTTTGGGTTGTTGGCCCGACTCTCAGAAACCATCTCCACCGTTCCCCTGAGATGCCAAAACCAGCTCACTGTATTAATCATGCAGGAGAGTATACCCGTACAGTGTAAAGATTCAATTGCAAAGTAAATGGATTAGAGGAAAGTGAACTGCCATATTGACGTTCAGAGTCAGACGGGAAACACGGGGATGGAGAAGCTGGACTGCAGACACTAAATGGATGCATGTGTGTGGGAAGAGAGCAACCAACAATAAGGAAATGAAGTGGCTTTAATCTCGGCAAAAATGAATTGCTCTTCAACAGATATGGTATCGTTAGGATTTCATCGGTTTACTTCCTTATTGATACTCTTATCTGTTCTTTTCCATTGTGAAACTATTTGTTTTGAATATATTGTTTCAAAAAAACATTCACAACAGGATTTAGATTTATTTATATTTTAAATAGTAGCAACAGTAATGTTAACCGCAAAGTCACAATATAAACTCAGTAAAATCTCATTGGAAACGAATTTAAAATGTCAATGAAATAAATAATATTCCTGACATCACAATACTGAGTGACGTTTGGAAAGAATAAGTAACACAGATATTAGTCATTCTGGCCTCCTTCCTCTGCCAATGTAATTCACTGCCTGCAAATACCACTAGTCGTGAAAAAAGGGGCTGCTTTTTTTGCACGTTTATTCAAAACTGTGCCAGATATTATCCAGTAACATTCATTGTGTTCTCCCAACAGGCAGAGGGTGCTCAGTAATATTAGGTTAGCTAACGTTATTTATTGAGTTTATGCTAGCATTTTAAGGTGGGATTTGACAAGTTACAGATGAATGCCATTCATTTCACACTTACTGATATTACATATGGCAATATCAACCTAAAACTTTAAATTTGATCAATTAACACACAGGAGTTACAAAATGGCAGATTCTGGTGGGCGCTTTGTCTTTGCTCCCTCACTGAAGGTGTAGTCAACACGTGGAGTGTAAGAGAATTTTCCAAACTACCAAAATCCACACTCGGGAACCGACTCCTGAGGTGTTAGTTTTGATACATTAGGTGGTAAAATAACATTGAAAAATGAACACCCTGTGAGGAAATCTCCAGACTCTCTTAACAATCATCAGTAAATGTTTGTTGCTAACTACTGTGTCAATAAGAGTGATATTGAGGACTGTAAGCTATAACATGCACTGTTTATTTGTTTATCTAAATCTCCTGCCGAGTACAGGCATGCTGGGTAGTGTAATCACGTCTTTTCACAAGGTTATGAAGTAACCAGCCAGTTGGAAAAAGTCGCCAGTTAGGAGGGGCGTGCTCATACAATCGTGCGTTGTGGCACTAGGAGCTGACGCAGCAATTCTCAGAGGCCTGCTAGTTGATCAACAAATTCCTTCAGTTAAAATTGACTAATATACTGTATGTAAACTTATGAACATCGGTTATATAATCTTTGAAACAAGCCACAACTAAATCATGCCTGTGCTGTATTCTCCTCTCCTTTCTCTGAGTTACTATGGTTGGTGTCGCCAGGTCGAGGTCGAGGCTCTACATACTCTACATGCTCACTGGGCTTTATCAAAAGGAGCTACATACAGTAACAAATGCATCATTTCACAAATATGTAACCACATGTTTGCAAATTAAATTACTATTAAAACCCGGGACATTGCAAACGTGCCTCAACAACCAAGAAAAACTTGTAACTGATGAAGTTTGTACTATTTCAGATGAGAATTGAAAACATTTGTCTGTTTCTTGCTAGAGTGGAGAGGTCCACAGACCAGGTCATCAAGCCCGTCAATGTGGAGGCATTGTCCAAATGGGTGGGAAAGATCCCAGCTGATGTTGTGAGGGACATGGCTGTCATCTCCCCCATGCTGTCCAGACTGGGCTACGACCCACATGCCAACCCCCCCAACTATGGCCGGCCTGACCCCAAGGTCCTGGACAACACCAGAAGGGTGAGTACCGACCAGAGGGATAAGTCCTTTCCTAACTATGTTGATGATTTTCTTCTCAGTCAATCTTAAAGTTATTCTTTGTTATTAACCTTACGAATCTTAATAATTTATCCTTATTGAAGTCACGGTTTTCTAAAGGAAATGTGCTCGTTTACTTTCACAAGCTTAGCCCAGCACAAACACACAGGTCGTTGTTCAGGCACTGGCCAAGAAATAGTCCAGCACACAACTCTCTATAAAACCACGATAGTTTTTATGCTAAGCTAACGCTCTGCTGGCTGTAGCTTCATACACGACTCAAAAAAGATAAAAGGAACACTTAATCATCACAGTACACCAAGTCAATTAAACTTGATGACCAAAATATTCAAGTTGAAAATCTTTATTGATATATTAATATCTTCATTGTGTAATTCGTCGAGAACAAAATGACTCAAGAATGGTCAATGGAAACCAAAAACAGGAACCCACTGAGGGCTGGATTCAAAATCACAGGAAAATATCGAAATCACAGCTGATCCAACTTACGTGAATGTATGTTTGCCCGAAAACGTCTGGGCATGCTCCTGATGAGACGGGGAGTGGTGTCCTGGCGTCAGATGCACTCATGCATAATGTCCCACAGGTTCTCAATTGGATTGAGATCTGGGGAACGTGAAGGCCAGTCCATGGCATCAATGCCTGCGTCATTCAAGAGCTGCCTACACACTCTGGCCACATGAGGCCGGGCGGTGTCCTGCACCTGTCTCCTGGTATCTCCTCCACGTTATTGAGACTGTGCTGGGAGGCACAGCAAGCCTTTTTGCGATGGCTCGTATGGATGTGCCATCCTGGAGGATTTGGATGACCTGTGCAACCTCATGCTCGTGACAAGGGCACTAACAATGCAAAACTAGAAAAAAAACAGCCAGGAAGAATTAGGAGAAAGAAATGGTCTGTGCTGTTGCCTCTCCTGTCCACCTGTTGTCTCCTTCATTTGCACCAAATGAGGTGAAGTTGATTCAGAATTGCTTATGCTTCCTAACTGGCCAGATCAATATCTAAGAAGTTTAATTGTCTTTGTGTTGTACTGTGATGATTAAGTGTTCCCTTAATTATTTTGAGCAGTGTATGTAGTGTACAGATATGAGAGTGCTATCAACCTTCACATTGAACACCTATAAACAGGCTGTACTGCTGTTATTTTGAATTTCAGTCCATTTACTACAAACACAATATACTGATATATGTATTCTCCAAAATATAATATTTTATTCATTTAGTCATTAATACGTACTGTGCTCTCCACAACATGGTTTTCATGTTCCACTAAAAACTGTAAATAGTTATATATATCTTCTGTGGTTAACCCTGATAGTGATGTCATCAGGGTTACCTCAGCTTGGGTTTGGAGACTACAAATGGATTGCAGAAAGCCAATTTTGCAGTTACCACTTTACATCACATGACATAAATTAAGCTGTCCAAAGGGACTTACATTTTTTCACAGGGTCCTGTGAAATCTGTTTTATTTTTTTACAGATGCCATATTATGTTTTCCCAAATTATTTATTTTCGATTTGTATCATCAAATTGATTTCCATCCACATTTTCCACTTTTCGAAAATGTTGGACCCTCATTTTTTCTTGCTTCAAGACAATTTGTCAGGAGAAAAACCCTGCGATTCCACCACCACCCTTATGATTAATGGCCAATCCATTCGTTACATTTCATAAACGTTGTTCCTGTCCATGAGCACTGTCTTCTTTGCTTTGCCAGATGACAAACCCTTTGCTATTTTTGGAGCAGAAAATGTTTTATTGAATCCTTTTCCTCAAGCTGAGTTATCAGGTGACATGCTCTCCAGTCTGACGCACTTCTGTTTTATTTTGATCTCTCAAGGTCTGTGGAGGCCACGGTTTCAAGGTCTTCCTAGCACTTAGAGCCCCAATTTCTCTATGTGATGAATTGGACAATAAAAAAAGGTGCTAACATCAGTCAGTCACGATTGTACTCCTTTTGAGACATTAGTACATTTGTATAAATGATCAAGACAACTAGGAAGAAGATGACATCACATTGCACAATGTCGCTGGAGACGTGAGCTGAGCATTGAGGAAAAGAGCAACTGTCGTTTCCATTAGTTTGAAATTCCCTCCTGTCATGACTTGATAGTAAATGTTTGATGGCAGCATGAAACGGCACTGTATTATAGTCATTGTTGATGTGAAAACAAGATTGACAAATGGTGAAATGTTTCTCGAAGTGTTATTTACATTTTAGTGGTGATACAGGCTGAAGAATGTCTGTTAATTTACTGTTGGCATGTTTTCTTCTACCCGGTTTGACTGCTCAAATGTCCAAACATTTCTGGCTGATTTGTTGCTTCCAAGCACACAAGCTGGAACTCTTCCCAGGTGTCTGGATAGTTTCCTTAAACATGAGTCATACTTCCACACTTATATTTCCATGAAAACCTGAACAATAAAATGCAGAGGTACCACAGATAACTGGGGGAACTGCTATGAATCCAAAGCAGCAAATGTAGAGTTCATGTTAAGTTGTTGCATGTGAAAGTGATTATGGCTGCAACAACGAATCGATAATAATCGATTATTAAAATAGTTTTCATTATCGATTTTCAAATTTCATTGTCGATTCGTTGTGTAGCGCGATTATTACGCCACTCAATAAGTGTATAAAAAAAGAGTATAAAAAAGAAGAGCAGAGCGGAGGTAGAGGAAAGACTGTCGGAGAGACCCGTTGTTCGGAAACACATTGCGGAGGCAGAGAAATCAGCACGACCTAATGCCTTGTTCATGTTACAGGTACCAGGATTGGTACCAAATAGCCAGATGATAAGTTTCTGTAAACAGGACACACAAATGACACAGGAAAATTTCACGTCTGTTCATCTCGCCTGCTCGTCAGAATGAGGAAAACAGCGTCGCGCGGTTGTAGTCTAACTCTACTGTCGTAACGCCTGCCCAAATCAAAGCAACAAGCGCGACACTGCCCCTGCTGGTCACAGGGTGGAGTGCACACTCCATACACAGTGAAAGCACATCAGTCCTTGATAAAAGTATTATATTTCTAGCATATACAATGCTCACTCTAAACCAGGGATTCCCAAAGTGTGGTGCGCGAGCTGCCTCTAGGGCAGTGATTCTTAACCATAGGGCCGCGGCCCAATCATGGGCCGCGGCCACCTAGAGGGCCGCGAAAAACTTTCAGCTTTGCACCTGTGGGCCGCGGGACCGCATAGGTTATCAATTGAAGACACCAGAGATATTACTGTTATCCATGAGACGCTCAGTTACAATATAGCTTCCCACCACCTGGTGGTGGTAATGCGTCAGTCAGTTGTTTAACAAGCTGCAATAAGCAGAAGAAGACACTCAGCTAGCCGCTAGCCTGTAGCGAAAGTTATGGATAAGTTATTAAAAAGAAAAAATTAAGACGACAGTGGTGCCATACCCCCCAAAAGTCTAAATGTGTGTGCAAGTACAACCCTGACTTTCTTAAGTACGGCTTTGTGAACGGAGGCAACGAGGCAGAGCCGAGGGCTCAGTGTGTGGAATGTGGGCTAATGCTATCAAACGAAGCACTGAAGCCTTCAAAAATAAAGCGACACCAAGCGACGAAACCTCCAACGCTCGTGGGAAAGTCTGTTGGGCTTCTTGTTGTGTATGCAGGTTTATTTACATACACATGATAATAAATGTCTTTGTGATCATCACATTGTATCATCTCATTTATTTAACAAGGGTTTTGCCTGTTCAACACCGGCATCCTCGATCCCCTCCCCTTCCGTTCCTACGGCTTGTTTGCGCAAATACGTCACAAAACATGTCCGTATGTGGTATCCCAGCATGCCCAAAATCCTCATCTTTGCAAAGAAATCATCGATTTTCTTTCATTTCTTATGGTTTCCCCACAAAAGGAGCCCACACACACACTGTCCAACGTCGCAATAACCGCTACAAGTCGTATCTTGCAGCATTTCTACGTAAAAAGACACATTACAGACCCGACAACGTGCTAGCGGATGTTACCATGGAGCTACTGCCTTCAGAAAACGCGAGTACTTATAGTACACATCTTATCCTCCTCTTACATAAGCCGTCAACCAACGTTTGCGTAACTGAGCTATTCTCATTCTCGTTCGTGCGCTCGGTCGCAGCCATTAAGCACTGCAAGTCCGCTACTCACACACCATGTCTTCGACCATATATACATAGTTTTTGCAATTTGCAAAGGCTAAAAATAAAAGGAAAATAATATAAAATCAAAATATAAAGGGAGAAACACCTTTAGTGTGTCAGAATATCATTTGGTTACCATGTATCCATTTGGGTCTCCAAATGTCCTTTTAGAGTTCGGCCTGGATCTCTTCATGGAAGAAACTCTGTAGTATGGTCATACTTTGTCCAATCTTCTTCAAATTTGAGGCAGTTGTTCACTGATAGTGTAGTTACAGCCCTACACTGTCCTTTACCTGTACAGATACAGCCACAGGCAGTTATTTATACTGAAAGATACTTTTTTATTTTATGCGGACAAAAATCTTAAATTTTTACTGACTCCAAAGGCCCACTGCTCTGTTTCTGTATGACCTACAGGTTGTCTGACACTTTTGATGCATATAGTAAGAGTGGGCCCCGGGACACTTTGTACTTGAAAAGTTGGGCCCCGAGGTCAAAAAGGTTAAAAACCCCTGCTCTAGGGGGTGCGCGAGAGGAAAAATGTAATGGTGGTTTAATGGTGCAGTCCTGTCTCCTAAAAATTACGTTCCCCCAAAACTAAAATGCATTCTCAATTAAGTTTGACTAAAAACGTATTTTCTCCCTGATTACGTTTGTTTTTGACACATTACAAATACTCCCGGATTTTACACGCGGGCCTTGGTGGAGGTATTGTAGCCGCGTAATGTTCCTCGTTGCTCGGCCTGGATGAGCGCGTTTCTGCTGGAGACAGGCGGGGTGTTTTGGTGGTATCTCGGCCGACAACTCGGTGTTGTTCCCGTGCGTGGATGACCGCATTTCTGCCGGAGACAGGCGGCGTGTTGTGGTAGTATTCTGACCGCGTAATAGGGAGAAGGAGAGGCGGTGGTGGACAGGGAAAAAAAGGTTAAAATGTTGATTAGAAACCTATTTATAATAAGTCAAACACAAACGTATTTGAGAATGCATTTTAGTTTTGGGGGAACGTAATGTCTGACCACAAACCGATGGAAACTACGGACAAGGTGGCAGAGATTGATTAAAGCTAGGGCTGGTAATCTTGAGAAACTAGCAAGAGTAAGCTAGACTGTTTCGTTCCGTCATTGCCGCTGGATGAATTTCCAGGAAACTGAAACTCTTGGAAAAAGATGGCAATGTTTCCATAACAACCTCCAGATTCAACCACTCTAGTTTATCCTACTCCATCAGGGTAACCCTCTCCCTCATGCACTTGATATTATTTTGAAATACTGTGGATCTTACTCAATTCAAGACCACACTCTCCCCCCCCCCCCCCCCCCCCAAGGAAAATAGAAATGTCTGCGCTGCATTGCATAAGACATCTGGCAACCAGCCCTGAACTAGACTACTGTATGAATAAGCCACATGTGGAAATGCTCTCTCTGCTGTCTTGAATTTTCACCCAGCCCCATCCAAATATTTACCACAGAATATGCAGCTTGGGTCTAGCTGCTCAGAGGAGAAATAGTTTGGAAGCAGTCATCAGAACAACATGTTTGTATTGTGGGGAGATCTGGAAAATGAAGGAAGCTTGACCTGTTGAGTGCAGCCTTATCTCAAAGATACTCTGTTTTTTGTGACTGTAAGTGAAGACCAGTGTTAAAGGTAATCACTCTAAGCTGTATCAGCCCTGTGGTCAAAGAAGTGAAGGTATATCTCCCTAAAACCTCAGAGTTTACATTGATTTAACCCAGACATCTTCCAGGGATTCATTTGAAGACAAAGGGTGGAGAAGAGGCGTAAGTTTGAGGTCTGGTACAATAGATACAGCTACCCGCATCACTTTAACAACTCCCTCAGAATCATTGAAATGGCGCTAAGACAATGAAAAAAGAACCAATTGCATGTACCCTCTGCTAATGACTTTGTTAAAGTGACAACGCCTGCAGTCTTTGTCAAGGCTTCATCTCTGACTGCTGGTCAGTAGAGGTTGTTCCGTCTTGATGTAAATGTCTGGTCTTGAAGCCACAATCAATAGCTTTTAAGTGGCGGTGCAGTTGTTCTGATTCCTGGTGAGAAATGGATATTGGAATCAATAAGTTCTCAGTTTCTCCACAATAACAGTAATGAGTCAGTGGAG
The DNA here is from genome assembly GCF_949748355.1 of Melanostigma gelatinosum. NCBI lineage: Eukaryota > Metazoa > Chordata > Actinopteri > Perciformes > Zoarcidae > Melanostigma > Melanostigma gelatinosum. Next base: position 27,838,421 of record NC_136640.1, read on the forward strand.
AGATGAGAAACAAATGCCTGTAGAGTTGTGCTTTGGGTCCGCTGGATCTTTTCTTCATATTGATGCAGGGACAGTTAATGATGCACAGGCTTATCCTATCTTATTGATCCAGGGCCATCATCAGTTCTCGGCCTTCGGCTCTTATGCTGCGTTTAATCGCGTCATTCGCGCCGTGTTACTCGCCGGGGACCATTTGTGGTCATTCGCGTGAATCGCGCCGGAGAGGGGGCGTGGCTTGACGCCCCCTGGAAGCCGTTCAACTGTCCGCCATTTATTTCCGCCATCAAACATGGAAAAAAGAACCTATTTCTGCTTAGTACTTGTTGTGGAAGTCCCAGATATCCCGGGAAACTAAATACCTTCTTCTCTGGGTTCATAACATCATCTGGAGGAGCTCCGTGTATTTCATCGAGCTTTATTCACTGTGTCTAGCAAGCCACACTTCGGCTGTTTTACTACAGCTGTATGAACACAAAATAAACCGTTTTGCTGTGATTTAATTGCAATAAACGGACAAAAAGGTATGCCGAAATGACTACGTAAACATGCCAATTTGTAAAAAGTTTGAATTCATATTTTGTTAGTTCTCTCCGCAAGACGACAAGCAAATAACTTTTAAAATGCTTCTTTTCTTAATTAAGCTCGGATCGATTGTTGCTAGGCTTTCCTAACATTGTAGCAGCTCCATCACCACTCACAATAACTTAATCTAGGCGTAAATACGGCAGCGTCCTTTTCATTGTTTATGCCATATGGTTTACAGACCAACATTTATACACATAGTTTGGTCTGGTCTCTACTAATATGAGGTATCGTAGAGCTCTGGGTGAACACAGACAGCTACAGTATTTGTTTCCGGATTCAACAACAGCAGGACGTCAGTGATTAAAGGAGCATCTCAACACTGGTAGGCTATCGCGCCACAGCGTCACGCAATTTTTTGGCCGAAGTTGAAAAATTTCAACTCGCGCGGAAATAAAGTGTCCAAAAGATGTATTAATGAGGACTTCACATGATTAATGTGTCTTAATCATAGGATGTATATAAGAAGTGGACATAGTCGTTGTGACGTCACCCATTGGTTTGTGACTGCAGTTTTGAAGCCTCGAGTTCGACATTTTGGCCATGGCCATTTTGGAGTTTGGCTGTGGCCATCTTGATGTTTTGCAACCAGTGAACAGGAAGTGTTTGGACTGCGGAGGAGGGACGTTGAGATGCCGTATACGGCTCTGGTAGCTATAGCGGCCTGTCAAACACTAGCTTGCCCAAGAGCATACCCTGCTTTATGGTCTATTTTTCTCTAAATGGGACCACAAAGTTGTGAATGGGGAACATGTTTGTGTTTATTTTCCTTTGCATATTTAACTTGCTGTACTTGTGTTATCAGTGGCCTGCAATGTTAACATAGGTTATGAATAAGGTCTTTTATGATTGTGACTATTATTTTAGTTTTCCTTGCTTGTATAAAATGAGACTGGGGAGAAGTGATGTGAAGGAGAGTATGGAGCGTGCAGACAGGGATAGCAGTCGGTGTTTAGTGGGCTCAAAGAGTAGGATTTCCAGGTGACTGTACAGCAAAGGAGCAGAATGAAACTTTATGGATTATAAATCAGGAAACTTCACTGGGCCACTGCAAGAAAGACCCACCATCTAAACCAGGGGTGGGCAAACTTTTTGGCTCGGGGGCCACATTGAGTTTTAAAATTTGACAGACGGGCCGGGCCAGTAGCAGATGAATGGAGTGTTTCTGTGAACTAATATAAATTACAAGTAAAAGCCATGACCTGAAAAGTAACTTGCATTTAATTTCAGTGGGAACAGTGTTGTTGGCCACTGAAAACGGGTCCGCGACGAACCACCAGTTGAGAATCACTGGTCTGCAGGATCGTGACGAGCGGTGAACAGCTGTTTGTGTGGCGTGTCTTCCGTCTCTTCCCGTTTCCTTCACCTACATTCCCCTGGGTCCTAAGCCCCTCCCTGTACAGCTTGTTATCACCCTCTTTGCACCAACCTACATTTATAACAAATACCACACATATTACGGTAAACAGCGTTGCATATGTGTCAAACTCTTATCGGTGCATCTCCGGTCTGTCTTTGTTCATCCTGCATCGCTCTGTTCTGTTCTTTAATGGAACGTTACTGGAGCGACGGAGCCTCTCCCAGCTGTTAGCAGACTGTTGTGCTAGGAAGCAGGCTCGCTCGCGAGCTGTACCCAGCATGCAGTTCGGCGGTGAAATTTTATAAATGTACAATTATTAGTGTTACAAATTGTTTATGTATCACAGACTGTTGTGTGCTGTGGTATTTTTCTCTGTTAAAGAGCGTTAGTTGTGGGTTGTTAATTGTTGTGTTATAAAGTTATGACCATGACTAGAGTTCCCTCTCAATACATATAAGACAACTATCGCTGACCGCGGCAAAGAATACATTTAGCTGCCTGTTGAAAGCAGACAGCAGTTGTTTCGGCTATGCACCGGTATAATGGTGTGTGAAGAATTCATATCATACCGGAAATAAAAAAACGGTTTACTGCCCAGCCCTAGTCTTTATTATAGTTTGGGCAATTTTGTACCAATATCTGATGGGTCGGATTAAAAGGCCAAACGGGCCGTATCCGGCCCGCGGGCCGTAGTTTGCCCATGCCTGATCTAAACGGACTGTGGTGAGATAGCGTGGCTTCTACAGATTACAGCGGCGTCTCACCATGCTTCCACCTGTTGATAATATTATTTTTGGTCTTGGGAATTTCTTTATCATCAGACTTTTTAAGTAGAATAATTGTATAATTTGTGAATGTTAAGCTTGTTTATTGTGTTGGATTATAAGTGGTAGCCTCAAAGCTTTTTTTCTTGCTGTATGCCAACCAGGTCGGACATGAATTAATTTGATTCACATTTATATATGGTGTTAAATGCAACAAACTGTTTTTGTTTATATGTGATTTAATGTGACATAGTGAGGAAAAGGTAGAACCTTTCAGCGTGTTTTTGTAGCTTTCAGACATATTAGGCAGTCACATTGCAGTGTCTGTCCACACCAAGTATCAGATTCGCCCGTTCCCTTAGATTCAGCGTATGTACTTTTCCCCTTAGGTTTTGTAGCGTGAGCGGCTCCTGCCCCGTTTCTAGGCGGGGAAGTAGTAACACGGTGGTCACTCCGTCGGCTGTCCCGCCTGCGAGGATATGCGTTCCTCCTTGAGGTCTCAGAACAATACCTTCGGCCTTTTATCTCACCCCGTAGCTAAATAGTTAGGATTTCGGAATTAATTGTCTTCTTGAAAGTCTTTTAGGGCTATACTTTACTATTGCCTATTGTGAACATTCTCACCATTTATAACTAACACTGCCAAGTCTTCACCCAGGGAACTCACCTTAAGCTCCTCTGCATGTTTCAGTCGTCACATCTTATCACCGTTAACGGACAGGGGGAGAGGGGTACACTGTTCTAAAGGACCAGAACACTGTTTTGGTTTCAGTCACTTACTAATGGTAAGGCTGTGTTTTTATTCCTGGTTTTCACACAAGATTCACATACAACAATTTCAATTCAATGAAACAGTTACAGTGGCTACAAGAACTCATTCTAGCATTCCTCTCTGTCAGCCTTTGCTGATTTTGTAATGAGGTCTTCTTCTGTTAGCTCTGACATTCCCATTCTCTAGTTGGGGTGGGGAGAAGCCCCAATCTCACAGTTTTTCTGCTGCTTTTTATACTGATCTAAGGCCGGCACCTCCTTCATTTCATGTGTCACTCACACATGAGTCCTCTCTCTGAGGCTGACACAGAATGTAACTAGTGGTAACTGGTTTGATCCTGCTAGAACCAGAAGCACTGTAAGGCTCAAGTGACTATTTTAAACAAAGTGTCTAACTCTAAACAGTTTATATGTTAAATCACAGCTATCATAAAATAAAAAAATCACATTATGAGGGTTATAAAAAGTCTAAACAAGCTATATGTTGTGCTGGTTATACTTTGAAATCAAAAGGGTTGTAGGAGCCAGGTGTGGCCTGTGTCATTTTGTATGCCCTTTTTTGTCACTTCCGGTGCACTTCCGGTGATTGAGTCACGTGGTGGGAATAGTCACAATGGGGGTTTATCAGCTGTCAGAATTAGACTTGGGGAAGGATTGGAAGGAGAGGGGGTGAGAGAGGGAGCCTTATTTTTTGTTGACCGCTATTTCACGCTATTTCATGCTATTTCACGTTATTTTTCACGTTATTCACATTAGTACTGTCATTGTCTGAGTTATAATTGTATGTTATCTGGAATCAACGTTTATTTGTTGCCCACGAAATAAACACTCCAAACTCATCCACGGGATTCCGGAAATAATTTAACATTACATCCAAGTAATGCTAGTATAAATCTCCCCCACTTAGCCTCTCGGTGACTAAAAGGAAAATTGCCGCTAGTCACCTACAAGGGTTACAGGTTATAATAGCTATACTTTTATGCTTTCATTCTTTTCTACAATCTTTCTACAGTTTTCATAGGAAAGTGAATTGTCACAACTTTAAAAAAAATGGACATCATGCTGTAATGAAGAAGACTTGTTATCTGCATTATTACCATTCATTGTGTGTCAACACTTATCACCACAGGACTTTAAATCAAGAACCACATGATCAAAGATTAAGTTAACAGCATAATGAATGAATGAATGAATGAATGAATGAATTTTATTTATATAGCGCTTTTCACAGACAGTACTATCACAAAGTGCTTAACAGAGCAGACATTTAAAAGCATAAAAAACACAATGTGACCCTACGGTCAATAAATTACATACACAGAGTGAATAAAAAATGTTAAAGAATAAAATAAAAATAAAATAAAAATCAATCTGAACCAAAGCTGATACAAATTTCTCTTTTTTATACAAATTACACTCTTGAAGAGTTTGTGTGCAGTTCAGATATAAGCTTGTTTGAGGTAATAATATCCCTGCAATCATTCCACCCACATGGTGTGGAAGTAGACTGCTGTGCAGCTGAAACATTCTTCCCTGCCGATCGTGGCTCGACACTGGCAGCTTTTCAAAGATACTTGGGGTGTTGCTACATTGAACCTCCTGGGATTGGGGCTTAGTCACAGGGAACTCCAGCCATACTACTGAGGCCGAACCACTGCCGGGTTTAGTTTGGCACCCTGGACTGACCTGCTGTTTGTACCAGCAGGCACCTTGGCTGACCTCTCCCTGGTCTCCCTGGTGCTGGTCTCTCCCTGAGTGGGCTCTGCTGAGGCATGCTGTGATAGCTTTCAGGGTTTCTGCTCAGTAGTGCAGTGATTTTGATTATTGTTGAGTTAAGTCAACTTCATTGCCATTTAGTTTTTAGGAACTTGTGTTGTGAGCTCATAATGCAGGACACAGGACAACATTATATGCAGCATTTTGAAATCATATAAGTAAAACATTAAAATAAAGCAAGCATGTAGTGTGGATCCGATGCACTGTTTTATTAATTCATGTTTTTATGTTAACTGAGGTTGTTCATTGCTTACCTTTATTTGTACTTGAGAGAGTAATTCTACAGCTTAACCTTTTTTTACCCGTCATCCTTAAAAAGAAGGAAATTAAATTGAGACCTTGTCTTTGGATAACCAGGGAAAACCTGTAGAAAGAGAATCTTATGAGAATCGACTGCACTCTTCAGTTAAGGTCTTTTCTACGACTTGTCAATGGCTTTCAAATGTATATAATTAAATCAACTGAGTTAACGAGCAAGTAGAAAAGGACTTGTATTATTTTATATTTGTTAATGCATGTTTAGACTAAACATTCTGGGTATGAAACGCCATGTAAACCTCTAGGTATTTCCATATGTCATAAGATACTTTCTTCTTCAGTCAGACTCCCAGCTGTGAACAGAAGGGAGATCTGAGGAGTTATTAGTGTCTGAAACTCCGGTGAGTGAAGCACACACTCTTTGTAGTTGTTGTTAGCCATTGTGAGGAGACAATGAAACATCTTACTGCTGTTCAAGTTCAGATCATTTTCATAAAAAACTATTTTATATACAGTTTAATATACATGTTGTATAAGTTATTGGTTATATTTCAATTCATATTGTTTAAGGTGGAACATATTAAAATGATCTATGAAAAAGGTTTAAAAAAAGAGAAGTCATTTTAAATGCTGAAATACCTATTGTGATAAATAGTAATTCATCTAACTGTAAATTAAGTCTGTTTTTGGTTATACATTAAAAGATATTCTAAATAATCAAAAGAAGTTAATGAGGTATCATGTTAGAAATAGACGGAACAGAATAACTTTCACTATGTGTGTAGGTTGGATTTTTTAACTACTACAGCCCAGCCCGGTAAGGGTGTGGGTGTTGATAGAAGCGGTGGGCCCACTGAATAGCTCCATTCGTTCATTGAGAAATAGTCGTCGTAGTAGTAGTAGTACACCCATCCACACACAAGGAAAGGAATTGAATTGTTGCTCACAGCAGAGCTAAAGGTCAACAGTGACGAAGCAGTTCTGTCTGACGTGGTCTGAGGCAGCGTTCCCCTCGGTTTCATAATGAACCCAACATATTTTTACACTTCTCAAAAGCAGTCTGCCTGCAGGATTTAACTTGACTGGTCAGGGACTGTGACTGGTCAGGGACTTGTGTAGGAGGATCCCCTCGTGAGACCTCTCCCTGGCGCTGGATGGCCCAGGCAGGGCACATTTCCTCTCTGAGGCATTGCGTACTGGCTCTAGGTCGGCTTCCAAAAACCCTGGGTGGAGACTCAATACCAACTTTGACGATACAATGTTCAATCATCATTATTATTAAAACCATTATTTTTTCATTTCCTCCAAAGTAAGTGTTTTGGACAGACTAGGTTTCCACCCGACGGCAACAATATACAAAGTGCAGCGCTTTATATGTTTTCTCACTGCTGACAGGCAATAATGCTGCTAGCTGTTCAACTCAATACCAACTGTCGCTAGACACGACTGGCTGTGTCATAGCCCCCACTTGTTAAAGAGGTCATTCAACCCAGGGATAATGACAGGAAGGCAGCACAGTACCATTTCTGTCAGACAGCTGATTGGGGACTAAGCCCTATATTAGCAGGCACAGGTCCCTTTGATTATGCTAAGCAGTCCCAATGGAAGAGGCTGTAAATCTTCCACCAAATGAATATTTCTCCTTTCAGGAGCATTTCAACCGATTCCTCAGAGGTAATACACCTTGAGGTCAGAATCTGCTGGACAAGAGCAGATTGGCTTCATGTTACTGCAGTGATCCCAACATGCAGACATGAAGTCTGGCCTTTCCTACAGTCAGCTCTTCCCTTCTGTCTGTCCTCTCTCTGAAGATTGATCTGGAGCATGCGGAGCAGACGGCTCTGCTCCTCTGTTTCTGAATGATACCACACATTCTTTTGCCCCGAGCGTCTGACCTAGTGCACAAGGAATCATAAACATGCGCTCCCCTCTCTGCTGTTGGAAATATCTTCAGATAACGTTGAGTTTCTGGCCCTGCGTCAACTTTAAACAGGCACGCATGAAGGCACGCGGGGGCATTAATCAATGGCTGTTGTATTTTAGGGAAGTTTAAATCTTTTCAGCCCAGAAAAGGGGCTCAGGACTTTGTACCCACTTCTCCCACACTGTGGAGATCCACAAAGATTTAAGTGATATATTTTCATTGATTATCTGATTGAATTGAACTCAGTACTTCATGTGTTTTGTGTCGTGGCTCTATTGTTCATCAAAAGGATGAAAATTAAACATTAAAGGCTTGATTGTGCAACTTTATGAGATTAAAATATGTACATACATATTCAGTTTTCTATTGGTTTAATTGATCTTTGCCCTCGTGTTCTGCTTAAATCCTCCGTTTGGCTGTGGTTGTCATTGAGGGTGCATTTGAGGTTAGTGATGATGCTTCCGCGTCCATCATTGACGACATGCACACTCATATTCCACTATTACTTCGAATATGACAATATTCCGAATTTAATATATGTCACGTAATCATCATATTCTGTTTGGATATTATAAATTAGGCCTTATTCTGAATGGAGCATTTTCCGACTAAGACATGTGGGATTTGGCGATATTATTCTGGTTTTAGGACCAGTCTTTTAACATGTTTACAGCGCATTTGGAATATGCGTCTCAAGGGGTTTAAGCGGCACTTTGCTGCACACTTTTTTACGACCAGCTCTGTGTCTTTGTACACAAACCAACTAGCCAGCAGTTTGCAAAGCTGCAGTAGAGATGCCCAAAAGAAAAGCCCACATTCCTGGTCGGAAAGATAAACGCACCTACTTTTAAGCATTATGGAGGAGTTGAATATAATATCAACAGGTTATATCCAAAGACCTGTTGATATCTAAATATTGCAACCTTTTCAAGAAGGTGCTTAAAGAGGGAGGCAGTGTTTGCACGGTCCAAGAAGTCCGCCATCGATGGAAAACATAAAAAAAAAAACTTGATATGGCATCGAAAATAACGTTGACGTGGGATTCACTGGCCCCGGTGATGAGTATGTGGCATGGGGTGGCATGTAAACGGGAATATTAGAGGAATATACATTTTTATTAAACATGTAAGCAGCTTGTTAGGAATACTGTCTTTTTCGGAATGAAGGCAAAAACCTGAATGTCTGGTGCCTGTAAACGTGGTTAATGTGTGTGTTTGAGAGAGAGAGAGGGGGGGGGGAAGAGAAGGTGGAGGCCGGTGGACTATTGTGCTGTAAAGCTTCTTCAAGTTATAATTTATCCTATTTTGGATGTCAACGTTATGAATGAAGCTTCAAACTGTGTAGTACAGCCCGAGTAATTACCCATGTAGCCCTAACCCCACCAGGAAAGTAGTCCGCTCTTGTTAGCAAAAAAGAATGCAACGCACCTATTTGGCGATTCTTTGGTTTTAAACCAAACTAAAAAGGAGAACCACAGAATGTGAATGAAGGGATTTGTAAGCTGTTCGATTCAAAAAAAAGTTGTGACCAAAGATGGACACACCACAAATCTCTGCTCCCACCCTAAAACTCACCATCCAACATAAGATGCCGGCATGCCACATAGAGCAGCCGGACAGACATTCCTGTCACGCAGTCATTCAGGTCTTAGGGATCTTCAGAGGTCTTCCCCCCCCCCCCCACACACACACCCCCCCACACACACACACACACACACACCCCATTTTAAAATAAAAGCCGCACACATGATTTGTTGCAGCTGTTACGTGTTGCATCTCGGCCAATCAGACATGAGTATTCTGATAAGTTTCCTGATTCGAGTGACATTTACACACACCGCGACACAAGAGGGAGAGACGAGGAAAGACATGGCAGACATGGCATCTCTCTCTCACGCATTCTTTCTTCTCTCTCACTCATTCTTTCATCTCTCTCTCTCACTCATTCTTTCTTCTCTCTCTCTCTCACTCATTATTTCTTCTATCTCTCTCTCACTCATTATTTCTTCTCTCTCTCTCACTCATTATTTCTTCTCTCTCTCTCACTCATTATTTCTTCTATCTCTCTCTCACTCATTATTTATTCTCTCTCTCTCTCACTCATTCTTTCTTCTCTCTCTCTCTCACTCATTATTTCTTCTATCTCTCTCTCACTCATTATTTCTTCTCTCTCACTCATTCTTATTTCTCTCTCTCTCTCACTCATTCTTATTTCTCTCTCTCACTCATTCTTTCTTCTCTCTCTCTCACTCATTATTTCTTCTCTCTCTCTCACTCATTATTTCTTCTCTCTCTCTCGCACTCATTCTTTCGTCTCTCTCTCTCACTCATTATTTCTTCTCTCTCTCTCTCACTCATTCTTTCGTCTCTCTCTCTCACTCATTCTTTCTTCTCTCTCACTCATTCTTTCGTCTCTCTCTCTCACTCATTCTTTCTTCTCTCTCTCTCTCACTCATTATTTCTTCTATCTCTCTCTCACTCATTCTTTCTTCTCTCTCACTCATTCTTTCATCTCTCTCTCTCACTCATTCTTTCTTCTCTCTCTCTCTCACTCATTATTTCTTCTCTCTCTCTCTCACTCATTATTTCTTCTCTCTCTCACTCATTATTTCTTCTCTCTCTCTCTCACTCATTATTTCTTCTATCTCTCTCACTCATTATTTCTTCTCTCTCTCTCACTCATTATTTCTTCTCTCTCACTCATTCTTATTTCTCTCTCTCTCACTCATTCTTTCTTCTCTCTCTCTCACTCATTATTTCTTCTCTCTCTCTCACTCATTATTTCTTCTCGCTCTCTCGCACTCATTCTTTCGTCTCTCTCTCTCACTCATTCTTTCTTCTCTCTCACTCATTCTTTCGTCTCTCTCTCTCTCACTCATTCTTTCTTCTCTCTCACTCATTCTTATTTCTCTCTCTCTCTCACTCATTCTTATTTCTCTCTCTCACTCATTCTTTCTTCTCTCTCTCTCACTCATTATTTCTTCTCTCTCTCTCGCACTCATTATTTCTTCTCTCTCTCTCGCACTCATTCTTTTGTCTCTCTCTCTCTCACTCATTCTTTCTTCTCTCTCACTCATTCTTATTTCTCTCTCTCTCTCACTCATTCTTAGCACCCCTCTGGTGAAAGAGCTGAACATTTTGATAGTTGAATGGTTTCTGTAGCTTAAAAAATGAAGGAGAATAAGATGTGCGACCGAAGAAATAGAAGTTGAATCAAGATTCGAAGAACAACATTCCAACAATAATGCTGCTGTCTTCTCTTGTTTCATGTCTTTATCTGTTAAATGTAGCCTCTATCCATCAGCACAGTGATGTTACCCATATCCTACTTTTCCTCCACATTCTTCCTTATCCCAGGTTAACAGAACGACCTTGTGCTGCTACAGTGTTTTCATTCAACATGAAAGACGTGACTTCCTGTGTAGATATTATAAGTCTTGGAAATAAGATGGACCTTAGTGATAATCCTGAAGGTCCACTTGTGTGTTTACTGTGTGGCTGAGGCCAACAAGACAGGGAAAGCCTGAGTGCCTCACATCCTCCCATCATCCCTTTTCCCTACTATGTGTCTATTTTCACCTCTTCCTCTGGTCCCATTCAGCCCCCCAGGGGGAAACTATATGACACCAGGAGCAGAGCCTGAAATTCCTGGCATGCGTCCAGCCCAATATCACAAAGAAAGCGCTATACAATCTGCACAGCATATGACACCTTGCATCAGAAAAGGAAATGCTCCCCCCAAAAAAGTCTGCTACGGGGAGAAAACAAATAAAGAAACATCAGGGAGCGCAACGGAGGAGGGATCCCTCTTTCAGGATGGTCATAAGTGCATTAGATGTCATGTCTACGGACGACGTAATAGAATTACATCATGGTCCTTCCATATGACTATGACAAGAGGCAGATGCCCCCCAGACTGGAACTGGTTTCCACAGGTGAGGAGTTTCATAACTGAAGGCTCCCATTTGACTTTTGAAGACTGTAGAAACCACAACTGCATTCTGGGAGGACAGTGCTCTAGTGAGGTGATCGGGTAATATGAGCTCAGTGGTCAGCCCTAAATGGTACCTGACCAAGTAGGGCTTTGTAGGTGAGTAGAAGGATTCTCTATTGTAGATTTTACGGGGTGCCAATGCAGACTCGAGTAGAACGATCTCTTTTCTTAGTTTGTGTTCAGTACACGTGCTGCAGCATTCTGGATCAACTGGAGTCTTGAGCAACTTCTTAGAGCAGACTGGCAAACTGGAATTGCAGATATCTAGTCTAGAGGTAAAAGAAAATGCACTGACTCATTCTGCATTGTGTTGGATGTGCCTGATTTTTGCAATGTTAAGTAGGTGAAGAAAGACGGTACTTAAAGTTTGTTTTATGTGAGAGTTAAGGACATAGCCCAATCATAGATGACTTTGAGATTCTTTACGGTGGTGCTGGATGACAAGGGGGCAATACTTGACTAATCATTGGATAATTTATTTCTGAGGTTTTCAGGTCCAAGTAATAACTTCAGGTTTGTCTGAGTTTAACATCAGGAGGTTGCGGGTCATCTAGGTTTGTAGGTCCTTAAGGCTGGCTAACTGGTTGGTTTCGTCTGGCTTGATTGACAGATATAACTGGGTATCATCTGTGATTCTGGTTCTGATTCTGATAACAATGAAAGTTTATGGAATGTTTTCTGATAATATTACCTAATAGAAGCATATATAAGGTGAATAGAATCGGTCCAGCACAGAACTTGTAGAACTCTGGAACTAACGTTGGTGTTCACGGAGGATTCATCGTATACAGACTGGGATCGATCTGATAAACAGGACTCAAACCAGTTTAGTGTGGTTCCTCTGATGCCAATTAAATGTTCCAGTTGTTTAAAACCTCTTGAACTCCAACCCTATTTTTTAGGCCTCTGCTCGAAAATTGCATACCCATATTAAAAAGAGTATATCTCTGCAACCACAAGGTGTATTTGAATACTTTTGCTGTTATAATAAAGGGAACACTTGTGAGATTTGTTTAGATGTGTAAATATCAGAATATATCAGCGGTTCCCAAACTTTTTAGGCCGCGAACCCCCTTCTACATCCCGACCGGGTTCGCGCACCCCCCCCTCCCTTAATAAAAAAAAAAAAGCAACAGAGCCTGAAAATAAAATCGGACCAATGAGAGAACAGTTTGCTCGCGCGTGGCATTTGTTTACAATATTTAGTCCGCTGTTAAATGTTGCAGTGTGAACACAAACCGAACAAAGGAGCAACTGCAACATTGTATCATATTATCCCTGAATCGGAACAAATCAAACAAACTGAAGGTGTGAAAACGCCCTGAAACACTGCAACAAAGTTTCAATAACTTTCAGTGACACAAGGCGTCACTTTTAAAGAGCAATACGGATGCGAGCACACACGCACAGGCTCAGAGGCAGATTATCACATTTAATTTACAATTAATGAGCGACTAATGTAGCCAGGATGTCTTCGGACAAAGCATCGATGCGGCGACACAGTGTTGTTGGACACCGGGATCATGTCCAACTTTTTTGCTTCTTTCTCCCCAATCATACATTCCACCATCTCTCTGGCAGCTGGCAAGCACACGTCTTCGGCGATTGTGTGCGGTAGCCCCTTTCTCGCTATTCTGTAACCAGATATGAAGCCCGTAGTGCGTCATTTATAGACCCAACACATGAATGAGACTGCAGTTGTTTTTGGCTGTTTTGTAACTCCTCCAATTTCGATATAAACATTAAGGGGCTTTTGACTTGCACTGGCATGCTTGGTGTTCAGGTGGCGACGTAAATAAGAGCTTCAGACTGTTAGCCAGAACCTCACTGCACACCACGCACTGTGGCTTTGGGGAATCTGCGTTGCCAATCCAAGTGAAGCCCAGACACACATACTTTTCATCATATTTCCTCTTTTTTTTCCCAGTCTGATGCTCTCTCGTTTCCTCTTTTTTCACCTTGACTCGATGGGCCGATGTGCTCCCGATTTGTCTGCTAACCCTTCCTCCTTTTCGGTCTCCTCCGTCTCATCTTCCTCTGACTCTGGCTCCGTTCCCCTCGCCTCCGATTCCTCTCTCTCGCTCTCTCTCGCTCTCTCTCGCTCTCTCGCTCTCTCTCTCTCGCTCTCTGTCTCTCTCTCTCTCCTCTTTTACCACTGATAGCTTCAGATGTCCCACCTGACAGTTTCCCCGATTTCAGCCAGTTTAGCACATTTAAATGAATATTGCTGAATGCATGAAGTTCGCTGTTAGCTGACGTTAGCCGCACAAGCTAGGCTGGCTAGTGTGTACCACTGGCGGCAGGCGGCAAGTCTGCCGGAAGGACCTCAAGTGCATTTATTAAATTGTACGTTTTTCATTTTAAATCTTACAATGGGAATTTTTATAATTCATGTTTTTATTTTGTGAAAAATCCCACTTTTTAAATTACATTTTTTTTAAAATATTTAATATTACACCATCAGACCGCCATTGCACTTTTCCTCTCGCGCACCCCCTAGAGGCAGCTCGCGCACCCCCAGGGGTGCGCGCACCACACTTTGGGAATCCCTGGAATATATGTTACTGGTTAAGGGTAAATGAAGATGGGACACAGCACAAATTGAATTTTGCAGATCATAAACGATAATGGTGTTTATGTTGTTGGTGTTCTTTGGCTCATATCTCGCTGATGCTTGTAGCTGGATTTGTTTGATATGTGCGGCATCTGTGGACTGTCTGCTTTCTTTTGGGGTATCGTGTGTGCGTATTGCATAAAATACCGCAGCGATAGAGCCAGAAATGTGGCGAGTGGCAACCCACTCGCTACTAGGTGCCGCTATACGGATTTTGATATTTGGCCATTCTTATAGTTTGTTGTTTAGTTGTGTTTGGAGTATGTAAAAACGGCTTACGTGATCTTGTAGCCCAGGCTTTGCTGTTTAAATCAGGTATATAACATGTGTATAACATCATTATATTTGTTGCTGATAAGTGCATTTTTTTCAATGGTATATGCTAAGCTTTCTCCACAGCCCCCGAAAACAGGGGCACTTGGGCTCAAGAGGTACAGGATGTGGTGGTCAATGGTGTCGAATGCAGCACTAAAAAGAACAGGGAACAGAGACGAGTCCTTTGGCTGATGCAATCAGAAGGTCGTTAGTCATTTTCACCAGTGCTGTCTCTGTGCTATGATGCTTTCTAAATCCTGACTGAAAATCCTCAAACTATTGTTATGTAGAAAGTCACACAACTGATTTGCGATTGGTTTCTCAAAGATCTTATAGCGGAAGGGAAGGTTAGAGATCGGCCTATAGTTAGTCCACACCTCTGGATCAAGAGTGGGCTTCTTAAGAAGAGGTTTAACTACAGCTACTGCTACTTTGAAGGACAGTGGTACATGGCCTGTACCACTAGGTTGATTAGTAAAGAGGTGCTAACTAAGGTAAGACTTCTATGTGCAGCCTGGTGGGGATGGGGTTTAAGATACAACTGGATGGCTTAGACATAAAAACAGTTGTGAACGTTGATGGGAGAAAGGAAATCTAAATATATATCAGGTTTTACAGCGGTTTCTACGGTTCCTGTATTTGAGAATAAATGGGTACCAGTTGAGGGGATTAATGTTGTCTCCAATCATTAGAATTTGATCATTAAAGAAGTTCATGAAGTTGCTACTCCTGAGGGCTATACAAGTCATTTTTGCTAAAGTAAAGGAATGAGCCAGTAAATCTTCGCCATGGTGATCCAGATGATGAATTCATGCAGATTCAATGAATTTGTGGAGCTCTAAACCTGGTCCTTTGTTTTTCCAGGTCTTTAAAGGTGAATTTCAGCTACCAGATTTCCTAAAAGAACAATCACAGGTACAGTAACATTTCTGCCTGTTGTTGAGCTTTTTCTTCTTTCTTTTTTCAAATTCAGTCATTTTTTTATTGTCTAATTTGAGTTAAACCATCTGCCACTGAGTTGAAGATCTCCATACAGATTTCCATCTGCTCACATTTACACATCTCTTGTTTTTGACTTTAGTTTCTTGCCATATAATGCAGCTTGTTGTTGTTTTCTGGTTGTCATCATGTTTTGGTCTTAAGTGGTTCATTGTTTGTTAGTCTCTTTGTGTTGCCTTGTTTCTTGGTTTAAATGGCTGATGTTGGCTGAAGAACTCTTCTGCCCTCCGCTGGTAGTCGGAGGAACCTGCATCTACTGTCTATTTGCTGATGATGCCTTTGTATCAGCGCAATCTGCCTCTTTGTTCATTGAATGAGGTTGGAAATGCAATAAATGACTGACAAGTAGCGTATGTCCTTTCTTTGTCACAATGCTGCCTGTCATCCCGAGAGCACACACTGTAACTTGTGTCTGTATGTTTGCTCTTGGTTTCTCCATACAGATTCAGAAGTCTGCAGAGAGACCCAACCCCAGTTAGAAGCAGCGAGAATGCCGTCACCTCAACACACAGGTACAGCTCCTGCACTGCATTTATCTGCGCTTGTTACTGTGTAGATTAAGAACCAACAGTGACACCACACTGCTGGAGATCCTGGCCATACTGCTGGGCCCACTGGAGGGAAGGGCACAGGAGAACCAGAACCAAGACTGTGCGTTTCAGTCAAATGAGAGGTTTTCTAAAGGGAGTCAATACACTTCCGTGGCGTGATACATTCCTGCTTATGTACAAATTTTTCATCAAAATAAGACGACTGATCCTTATTCACAGTGCATCTCCTCGCGTAATCCTAGCACTAGTGTGAATAGTGAACAGGGTGGGTCTTGCTAAATAAAAGCGCCGCTGCAGGGTGATATGTTCCAGCTGCTCGATCCGTCCAGAGCATGTGGGTTCCCGTAGACATACCCGGCCTTACTCTGCCTCTGTTAGGCTACTTGCTGCTAAATGCTATGATGCTAACTTATCTAGCCCACTAGTATAACTAGACACTAGTATCAGTATGAGTGACTCAGCCATGGTAGCTCACGTTTTTTTGTCCCCGTATTTGGAAGAGAGGCTACCCCATCTGAAGAACGGTAGTTTTTATTTTCTAATTTCCATCTGCTTTTTGATCGTTAAACTCACTTCTTGTGAATTTAGAAGCCGAGAAATCAACTATTTAGTTCAAACATTGGCAATTTTACAAAACGTGGTGGATGATTGAAAGTGTTGTGTAATGCGTCCCATCAGCCTTCCTAAACACAACGTGTTATCCCTCAACATTTCATTTCCTAGTTTGCCGTATTGTTGCAATGTCAGTGTTGAGTGTAATTTAACAGATGTGGAACAGTAAGCTTGACTTGTCTTGACTTATCATCACATGAGCTGTTGGTGTCAATGTTACTGCTGCTGTAAATAACAACATGTTGGGATATGTTTTGTGTGTCAACTGTCCTGCAATAATGGAAGAAGATACAAGATATTAGCTGGTCATTATTCAGCTTTGGGGGTGCTGGTAGGATGATGTTACCTTTGAACAGAGCCAGGTCACTGCTGGTCCCTGTTTCCAGTTGTAATGCTCTGATGCGGTATAGATCCTCTCATCTAATTATAAGCAGGAAAGTGAAAACGGTTATTTCCCAAAATGTGTGAACTTTTCCTTTATGGTCAGAGTAGGTAGTGGCTAGTGGACAACTGACTCAAAGCATTACAACAACAAAGGTTCTCAGCCTTTGATTAATGTCTCTGACTGAGGTCATCAAACAGTCATGAAATGTTTGGTCAGAGTCGCTCCTGATTTTACACTAAAACCAACTCTGCTTTGATTTGAACTAAGACGATCATTTCTCTTGTCTCTGAACAGGAACCCAGGGGCAGTGGAATCACCGTGTCGCCCATCTCACCGCGAGGAAGGCCTCGGCACCTTTCAAATGTCACAGCAGGACCGTCTCCTCACCAGAGAACTCTTGGCCTTCGATGTTGTGCAACATATGATACTAATACTTCTCACAACCACAGAATGTCTGCTGATTGTTACTTTTTCGTGTCGCGTCACGCTCGAGTTTTAAAAAAATGATTTCTGGCTTTTTAGAAAAATATCTCTGTGATTCTGTTGTAAGAAACTGCAGTGAACTGATATCGCAAGAAGCATTTATGAATGGAAAATGAGCTTTTGGAAGATGCCATACCTATTTTAATGTTACTTTTTTCATGCCTTTGTATTGTGAAACCTCATGGGTACTGACATTATAAACTTTTTTTTTTTAACCTGTTGTCAGTCTGGTTTTATGTGCTTATTTGTAAAAAGAAAATGAAACAAAGATGGAGAGTAAAAATACCTGGACAAATCTGGTGAAAATCCTTCAGTAAGTCCTGATAATTGCAGTTCTAAGTCCTAGAATCCTATAATAGTCGACAATCGACTTTACATCACACACAGTCATTAGATCTGTCGTTGATGTGAAACTGTTGAGTAGCAGCGTTCATGTCTTTGAGGAGAACAATTATAAACCAAAAGGAACACATGCAGAGCTTCAAAGGAAAGCCAGCAGCTCACGAATGAACAGCCTCTTATTTAATAATACATTACATTCAAGTAAAATCTTCACCAATATATGTTTGAAATCTGTGTACAACATTTAAAAAAACACTAAACTGTCAACGTGTAACATAGTCTACAAACATTGCATTGATTTTCTGCAAAGTATAAACCTCATTAGAGCTGCTTATGTTGGTTTTAGCGGCTCTAATGAGGTAGACTATGTATAAAGATAATATAGACTGATGAAAGCAATATATATATATATATATATATATATATATATATATATATATAATGCACTATAGTTAAAGAATCGATCACCATTTTTCAAATGTCAGTGTGTATATCTTGTCCTTTCGGAAACTCCTTCATCCTGATGTAGCACTCTATGAATGTTTACAAGCTGGTAGTGTGTTGAGGTCTCAATCAGGCGCTGGATGAGAGCACTTCATGTTTTGTCTATCATAGGCAGGAGCTAAAGTGGGTTAGAACAATCAGGAACAGCGTTCCGGCAATTTGGTATCGACAAGAAATAATTATCTGATTGGCAGTTTCATACATAATGTAGATCGAGTTCATTTGTCGTGTTCTGCAGCCTGGCGTCCCTCCCAGCTGATGCCATCGAGATACTCGGTCAACAAATCGGAAAGTAATATCACCCCACAGTCGTTTTCCCTGATGCACCACAACACCCTTCTGGGAATCCCCAATTGGAAGCAAGACCTATGTGAGATGTGAGCGGCGCCCACCGGGGGGTGAATCTGCAGTGAAAAACACAAGCTGACGGACAACAGCAAGCCGTGATACATCACGCCGTTGGATTTGGTACCCTGGTCTAAGCGAGACACGCATCTCGTGGCATCTGTGTGGATTGATACATTTAATAAAATGAAAGCATATCGGAAGTCAAAGCCTCTAAAAACGCTTACAATTAGCAAGCTGCTTAATCCCACTGTAACTCCTGACCACCATAGGCCGAACTTCACAATCTCTACAGTTTCACCAGCCAAATCAACATCTTCTTTTCAAGCTATGTTATTGTGATCATATTGAATATTTGTCTAGTCTTTGCAGTCACTGTATTGTCAGGGTTAAGGAACACACGGTTTGGGCTCTAAAAGCCACATAGTCTAAGTACTCAGATACTGTGATTTGCTTCTCACAATTCCCTTTTAACTATTCACTGTTTAAAAAGTAATGACTTCTTATTTTGTATAATCCTTGACCACCAAACCATCGGGGTGGACATTCCCTTTTCTGTGTCATGTTTGGTTCAGGATATATGATGTGAAATACATCATTTGGTTATGGCACAATGTAAAATGGCCACCATGGCACACAAGTGAACATCATTTCCACATATGATAATGAATCACTACTGAATAGTCCTCATTAGTTGTACCATGTGTGACGACTTCCCCTCCACTCAGGGTCTGTGTCCTGTTGTCTGTTTGTCTTTCAGGATGTTAATCGGTCACTGAGCCTGGTTTGGTCCCAGCTCTA
Organism: Melanostigma gelatinosum; assembly: GCF_949748355.1. Classification (NCBI taxonomy): domain Eukaryota; kingdom Metazoa; phylum Chordata; class Actinopteri; order Perciformes; family Zoarcidae; genus Melanostigma; species Melanostigma gelatinosum. Next base: position 27,857,800 of record NC_136640.1, read on the forward strand.
AAGGCTGCCCCTCTTCTTTGGCTTGCCCTCCTCTCTGCCTCTTGTTTGGATGACACGGCTGCTTATTTGTTTTGTTTGGTAGTTCAGTTTGATGTAAATTCTTTAAATAAATGTATATTTATTACTTTTACCACTCGTCTTGTCTCCCTTGTATGGAGTCAGATCAGTCTCAATAATTGCAAATGCAAACAGAAAGATTCACAAATATATTCGATTTACGAATGCACACAGAAGGATTTATATGTATATATATATACATACATATATACGTGTGTATATATATGTATGTTTGTATATATATATATATTCAAGACGTCTCGTAGTAGTAGCGTCTCTGTGTAGTCAACAACTGTCAAATCAAATAAAGAAAGTACACATCAATTATATTTTAACAATTATTATTACAAATTGAACTGGATGGATTCTACATTAATAATACATAGAAATACATTAATAAATGCTCTTCTCATTTCAAGTACAATAATGGCTGGACTAAAGAATAACTGACATAATAGAAAGGTTTTCAAAAATTTGCATCTTAAAATAAAGTAATTCATTTTAGAAAAATAAATTTCACTGAATTGTCCTGCAGCTTTAAATTCAGTTCATTCAGGTGTGAAGTGATGTCAATCAATAAAGCCACGATATTATATTTTTCTCATCTTCTAACAAGAGAAATTAGTGTGCATGGACTTTATCTGTGGTTATTAATATTAATTAAACCACTTGTTTCAGTTCTATTCTCTCTGTTAACATCATGGTTGGTCAGTGAATTCATGCGTTAGGATTCTGATCATATTGGGCTCTGAGGTTTATTTTCTGTGTCTTCATTCAGACATTAGTGGGTGCGTTTGCTCAAAAGAGTTGTGCTTTGTATCGTAGTGTCGCTTCATTTACCGCTTTTAATAATCGTCACGGTCTCTAAACATAAGAGACACACTGGTTATAAACTGTCCGTGTGAAGAATGAACCTATAAGAGTCTGTTCATTCTTGGTGAACGTCATGTGAAATAACTTCTCTGACTCACGTAATATGCTCCTGCTCTTCCCTCGTCTCTCCCCCGGTGTGTGTACATCTCACTCGATTCAGGAAAGTTGTCAGAATACTCATATTTGATTGGCTGAGCTGCGTCACGTGATGTGATTTACACCGCATTGGTCGGTGTATTTCCTGCACCGCTGAACGAGTGCCGTAAAGGCTGAAAAAGCTGCGCAGGTTAAAATAGAAGCGCTCTGTCAAAATAAAATAGATTTTAGGTCCTGGGTCCGGATACAACGGCGTCTGGGTCCGGATCCGGACCGCGGTCCGCCAATTGGCGACCCCTGCTCTACACCAATGACTGCACCTCAGTTGTCCTTTATCAAATCTCAACACAATCTTAGTCAAATGATCAAATTCTGAAAGTGTAACTGTAAAGCAGCAGTGGAACATTTCACCGTTTCATTTTTCATAATCACGTCACCGTTATTGATCTATGAAATAGTGTCTCTGGAGATGAATCGAACTTCAGTTAATGTTGATAATAAACTGATTCATTGATCTAAATGTGCTTTTAAAGGTTTGAGGAGCAGCAGGGCTGTTAGAGTCCAGATCCTCTGATGACCCTCTGATCAGATCCAGAGGATCACAGAGATGATGGTGGACTCACTCCCAGTGATGTCCCTTCCATCTGAGGAGAGAAGAAGAAGAAGATATGAATGAGTGTTTGCAGCGACTCCCTTCATCAGCTGTCAGTCATCAGGATGCAGCACATCCAGTGGAAAGAGCAGCAGGACTTCAGTCCTTCCAGCTCTCATCTTAACGTATTGGAGTGAACACACTGAGCTCCAAGCTCACACACCTGCACACACTTTGGACATTGTAATGATAAAAAATGTTTTAACCTCCTCATCATATTTTCTGTGAGATATGTTGCTGTTAGAAAGTTCATTGTCTGGATGTCTGAACACATTGACCTATTTGGTCTAGTACAAAGGTCACTTTTCTATCTTAGTCGGGACAAACAACCGACGTGTTCTTTCTCTATATCAACTGCTTCTTGTTAGACTAAACATTTTTGCCTTAGTCTCCGGTGTGTTATCTGCTCCTCTGTGCCGGCCGGTATAAATACCTTGTTTTGATTCATCGTCTCTAGAGCATATTCACAGTTCACTGCAATACGTGGTTGTGTTTTGTGTTCTCTGTTTGCAAACATTAAATAATAATGAAACTTTGATCATTCATCAAGACTCTGTTTTTATGTTAAACACTTTGGATAAAACCAACTTCACTCCTGAACTTGTAAAGGAAATATTCCACAACAACATCAAGTCTGTTAACTCTGCACATTTCACTCAAGTACACAGTGGAGATAAAGAGCTGAGGGTCCTGAACGCATCACCACTGCAAAAACAGAGAGGTGTTCACTGCTCACTGTAACGATGGTTCAAAGCTGATAAAAACCACAGTCTCAGTGACATGTGAACGTCTCATCTCTTTGAAATATTCCAATCAGAAAGAACAGATCAGATTGATGGATGAGGACCACTGTCTCTATACATGTTGAGATGCTGTCAGCTGATGAACAGCTTTATTTCCTGCAGACTTGAACACAACATCAGTCGTCTTCACATCAACTCAAACACACGATCACAACAAGCTGGTGCTCATCTGATTGGCTGACTTTCAGTGTTCTCCTCACACAGCTTCACTGAGAAGGTTGGAGGTTTACAGGAAATACTGGATCTGTGTTTAGTTCAATACTGCTGGAACCAGCATGGACTGAGTCCATCCCTCTACTGACCTCAGAGTCTCCAGTGTACAGTGTGGACTCTCCACAAGATCAGACAGCAGCTTCACATCTGAATCCTTCAGACTGTTTAATCTCAGATCCAGTTCTCTCAGATGGGAGGGGTTGGACTTCAGAGCTGAGGCCAGAGAAGAACAGCTGACCTCTGCAGCTGTTCAACCTGAATAAAGAATAAATGATTTATTATTTTATTATTCAATCAGATGTGTTCATGTTTTAAATGTGTAGCTCAACATGACTATGTCCTCATCAATGAGCTTTTCTCTTTGTCATTGTGTTATTGTGGATCATCATCATGTCAGCCTTCTACAGACATCATCCAAATGTCACCACAACATTCATACGCCTGTTGATGTCAACACAGATTAACACCATGCTGCTGGTCTCAAAGACGGTTCATGACTTCATTGATTACATGAGCTTCTTCTTTGTGTATCTGGTAGCTTCGTAGCTTCATGTCTTTAACAGGAGAGGTCCACATGTGTCTTCAAACAGCTAATGTCATCTGTCCATCACCAGAGTTCTTGGTGGCAGTAATCATTCCTCCTGTCACACTGAGTGTGAAGTGGTCCCTTCATAACACAACTACACTGAAGAAATTACTTCACAAGTTCAGCTGAAACTAATATGAAGCTTCAGCAGTCTGAGTCAGACGAACCAAAGTTACAGACTATTGAGGAGCAGATTCCCTCTTTGAGTTCCTCTTCCTCCACTGAGCTCAACAAGGAAACAGCGTTCAACCCGCTGCTACGTACTGATGAGGAAGGTAGTACATAGTACATGTACACCGTACACGGTACACTGTGTACATGTACACAGTAGTACTGTCTACACAGTACATTGTGTGTACATGTGGATTCACCATCAATTTAACTGACTATATTTGAAATCTACAAAGTTGATTTCTCTCCTCAAAAGTTCTCATTAGTGAATTTTGTGATGAAATAGAATGAAGAATGTGCTGTTCTAGCGCTTTGCATTGTGGGATACAGAAGGAGAGGTAGACTGGAGATTCTTTCTGAATCAGTAAAACAGCAGGTATTTCTGTCACACTGTACATTTAGCTTTTGTTAGCATGCTACATGCTACATTTTGGTCAAATCAGTACAAACTGCTCGTATAGTATGAGCTTTCAAATACAGCCACTGTCAAACACAACAGACTGACTTGATACATGTGGAGCCTCAGATTAGTTCAGATCAACTTTACAAGTCATTTCTACACAGAACTAGACTGTGGATTTAGTCCTGAACATCACAGACAGTATGGACCGATTACAGACACCAAGAACTCTTGAATGGACATTTGGACACGCGAGTATTGTATTGAGAAAGACCTGAACGAATATGAACCGGTCATTTAAGAACATGTGTTTTTTGTTACAACCAAAAGGTCTGTGTCGTCAGATAATGAGACAAAACATGAAAACAACCACAGTTAGACCTGCTGTCAACAAGAACTTGGAAACAAGTTAGAACCTTCAAAATCTACAGTTTGATGATGTCATTCATAATCATCACTTGTTGAAGAGCCACTTCCACTATGACTGGTCTCAGCTGACATCTTTTTCTAGTAATTACAACAGAGACTTATGTTCTGAAAGCCTGCTCAGTGGAGACATTTGGGCCTGTGTGAGGCTGCTGCTCATTACTCTGAGCTCTGCTTTAATCTCACCACAGCAGCCGTGTGGTTGTCTCTGTAGCAGCCTCATCAGCTTCTGATACCATGAAGATCACCACAGTTCACAACTTCACCTTTATTGAGCTTTGCATTCAAGTCTTCCTGTCTCTGTTTACACAGAGTTTGTATCTGCTGTCATCAGATCTTCATCCTCCTCCTTCATCTCCCTCACACACTCTACAGCCTCATCAGGACTGACATCACCTTCACTGACTGATGGACCACAATGAGTCTGTGGAAGCTAAAAACTCTCCTGTCAATCACTTAATTTCTCTACTTTCTGTTACTCTAACAAATATTCAGCTTTTGTTTTCAGGCAAATCCTGAAACCTTACAGTCAGTGAACTGACCTCAGAGTCTCCAGTCGACAGTGTGGACTCTCCAGTCCAGCACACAGCAGCTTCACTCCTGAATCCTTCAGGTAGTTGTTACTCAGGTCCAGCTCTCTCAGATGGGAGGGGTTGGACTTCAGAGCTGAGACCACAACTTCACAGTGAGTCTCTGAGAGTTCACAAGAAAGTCTGGAATGACACAAATATTACAAAATATTATTGTGAAAGAGGACACTTAATATTTACTTCCTGCTTCCTGTTTTGATGAACATTATCTCTTCACATCAGTGGTTCAGCTAATCGTATCTCACTGTGTTTCACATGAAACAATAACTCTCATCACTCTCTCTCCTACCTGCAGACTTTTAATCTTTGTTTTTTTTATGTGCAGATGAAGGGAGACAAAGTGTCGTTACATTGAGGCTTCCATAATGTCTGTATATGATTAAATAGTTATAATTATATTTTTTTGTCGTAAACATTCTTTTCTGAGCCTCAAAGTGACATTTTTAACACAATAACCAGGCAGCAAGCAGTGAACAGCTGTGTTCTTCTCCCCCCCGGGTCCGGAACCCCTCCTACACTCTTGTCTCACTCACACACACACACACAATTTACAACAGTGACAATATTAAAATACATATTGTCGAGTCTTTAAAGTGTTTTTGTTTGTAAGCATCATTTAGTTATCATTACTGAGAATTTAACAAACATAAAAAAGAAGTAGATAGGTTTGCAGTTTTCAAGGTGTATATTTAAATGTCATCTCTTACACACATGAAGATAAAGTTGTGAATTATCAGACATACTTACAACTGCAGAAATATATTTGTGATTTTTTTTTTACATTTATATAAATCATAATTTATTTATTTGTGCATTGGAATGTATTTGTGAATCTTTCTGCGTGCATTTGTGAGTCAAATTTATTTGTAAATCCTTCTGTGTGCATTTATAAATCGAATATATTTGTGAATTGTTCTGTGCGCATTCGTGAGTCTTTCTGTGTGCATTTGTGATTATTGAGACTGATCTGACCCCATATGTTAAATTACATCGATTTTGACCAAATGCATTGTCCATTAATTACGAAGCATACCGTCCTGCGTGGGTTTAGTGTCCGGATAATTGAATCAGTTTGGGCTGTTTTCTTTTACAAACAAGAATGATGGTCTGGAGAAATGGGGATTGTGTGGCGATTGCTTAGCCCTGTTTGAATCAGTAGGAAACAGCTGCCTAAACGCTGCGGGGAGAATGTAGCGTGAGTTTGTGCGTGTTGTTTTGCTTATTAAGCTAGTTTAGCATAGCCTCGCAGAACATCCTGCAGTTGACCTGAAAAGATGTTGAATAGTTTGAGGAGGAAACCAGCAACGTATGAAAACATGTGGACTCTTTTCTGGCCTCACTACTACCATCATTAAGGCCCACTGGCTGTGAAGTAGTGTGAACATGTGTCCTCCTGTGCTCTCATTGGCTACTTAATGTTGTCGTACTAACTTTATTCTCATACTCTAGGACAGGGGTGTCAAACTCAATCACAGAGAGGCCAAAATAACTGGGACTACGTTGAGGGCCAAACAGGGTCAACATTTAACAAACATTTATCTAAAATAGATAGAAGATGATGTCAGACACCTTGTAGAACCTCCTGATGTATTAATAACTAAAGTACATGAAGTGATGACTGTAAAATACTGCTACATGTTGGGATAAAAGCTCAAACACAACCTCTAAAGTCCTTCATTTGTTTCAGCAGGTTTGCATGTCGCCTCCATCACCCAAAGGAAGATAAATAGAGGAAGAATTATATCAATATAAAATATAACAATCATTAGAAATAAATAGAATAACTGTGTTCATTAACTTCACAGTGAAAACTAAACCAACTGAAACATGTTTTCACTCGCAGCATTTGAAACATCAAGAACATCTGTGATGAAATATCACTGAATTATGATTTTGTATTAAACAACTGGAACTATATTTTAAGAATATGAATTTCATAGTGTCTGTATTAGAATAACTAAATGATTGATCTACACTGATTCATAAAGTTAATCACATCTGGACTTACTGAGCCTTTCTGCAGTTCCTCACAGCTGAAATCAGTCTCCATCGTCCCACATATGATATCTTGTAGTTCTTCAGGTCGAACTCATCCAGAACCTCCTCTGACATCTGCAGCATGTAGGCCAGAGCTGAGCAGTGGATCACAGAGAGTTTATTCTCTGATCTGTTCTCTGACTTCAGGAACTCTTGGATCTCCTGATGTACTGAGAGCGCGTTCATCTCCATCAGACAGTGGAAGATGTTGATGCTTCTGTCAGGAGAGATGAAATCACTGTTCATCTCCTTCAGGTTCTTGATGGCTCTCTGGATGGTTTCTGGACTGTTGTCTGTCTGACCCAGCAGGCCTCCTAAGAGTCTCTGGTTGGCCTCCAGAGAGAGGCCATGAAGGAAGCGGACAAACAGGTCCAGGTGGCCATTTTGACTTTCAAGGGATTTCTCCATGGCTCTCTTCAGGAAGATATCAAGAGTATGAATACTTGTAGTCTTTTCCCATGAAGTCCTTCAGTACCTTTGTCTTCCTATTTGTGAAACAGTGGAACATGTATACTGCAGCCAGAAACTCTTGAACACTCAGATGAACAAAGCAGTAGACTGTTTTCTGGAAGATCATGCTCTCTCTTTTGAAGATCTCTGTACAAACTCCTGAGAACACCGACGCCTCCGTGAGATCAAGACCACACTGCTCCAGGTCTTCTTGGTAGAACATGATGTTTCCTTTCTCCAGATGTTCAAACGCCAGCCTCCCCAGCTTCAGAAGAATGTCCCTGTCAGCCTCCGTCAGCTCCTGAGGACTCGTCTCATGTCCCTCATGGTACTTCTGCTTCTTCCTCTTTGTCTGGACCAGCAGGAAGTGTGAGTACATGTCAGGCAGCTCTCCTCTCTGGTCTGTAGTCCACATGTGGTCCAGAACTGTAGCAGTGATCCAGCAGAAGACTGGGATCAGACACATGATGTGGAGGCTCCTGGATGTCTTGATGTGTGAGATGATTCTGCTGGACAGCTCTTCATCACTGAACCTCCTCCTGAAGTACTCGTCCTTCTGGGGGTCGGTGAAGCCTCGTACTTCTGTTACCCTGTCAACATGTGTAGGAGGGATCCGATTGGCTGCTGCAGATCTGGTAGTTATCCAGACGAGAGCCGAGGGAAGCAGTTTCCCCTCGATGAGGTTCGTCAGCAACACGTTGACCGATGCCTTCTGTGTGACATCAGACACGACCTCATTGTCGATGAAATCCAATGAAAGTCTGGTTTCATCCAGACCATCAAAGATGAACACAACTTTACAGACAGAGAGCTTCTCTGCTGGGACCTTCTGTAATGTTGGATGGAAAACATGGAGCAGATTGAGAAGACTGTCCTGCTCATCTTTGATCAAGTTCAGCTCCCTGAACGAAAGCAGAACCACCAGACTGACATCTTGGTTCTCCAAACCTTCGGCCCAGTCCAGAGTGAACTTCTGCACCAAGAAGGTTTTTCCAACACCGGCGACGCCATTTGTCAGAACGACTCTGATGGGTCTCTGTTGGTCAGCTGAGGCTTTAAAGATGTCGTGGCACTTGATCGGAGTGTCATAGAGGGTCTTCATCATGGAAGCTGACTCAAGCTGCCTCACCTCATGTTGGGTATTAACCTCTTCACTCTGTCCCTCTGTGATGTAGAGCTCAGTGTAGATCCTGTTGAGGAGGGTTCCACTTCCTCTTTCATCACTTCCTCCAGTCACACGTTCACATCTCTTCTTCAGACTGATCTTATGTTCATCTAAAACCTCCTGCAGACCACTATCTCCTGAAACAGAGAAACCAGAGAGAACATATAGAGAAGATATGATATTGATTTGACTCAAACAATCAGTAAACAATAACAGGCTGATATCTGAACCGACAAACGGGGACACATGAGTGAAAGCAACTTTCAGTTCGATTCAGTCAGACGCTACTAAAGTAGTGAGATGTGAACACAGAGAGCTTTCTCTCTGGTCACCAGCACAGACAGTGTTGATCCAGTCAGTGTAGCTACAGGCGTGGCTTTGGTTTGAGGGAGGAGACCGTCTCTGTCATGGTGCTGGGATTTGACATGGTCGGTTTCCTGTTTTATTTTGAAAGATCACTTTATGTCTTTGTGATTGTCTGTCCCGCCTGGATTTGTTCCACCTGTGTCAGTCTCACCTGTTTCATGAGTTAAAGCTGCTGAATAGTGAATTCAGAGCGTTTCTGTTGCTTCCACACGGCTCTCGACATGGCTGAGGGGTAACAGGAGGCGGGGCTACACTTTGATGACACGTTATCAGCTGTGAGCTAACCCAGACTGGGCTCTAGACCAGGGGTTCTTAACCTTTTTGACCTCAGGGCCCAACTTTTCAAGTACAAAGTGTCCCGGGGCCCACTCTTACTATATGCATCAAAAGTGTCAGACAACCTGTAGGTCATACAGAAACAGAGCAGTGGGCCTTTGGAGTCAGTCAAAATTTAAGATTTTTGTCCGCATAAAATAAAAAAGTATCTTTCAGTATAAATAACTGCCGGTGGCTGTATCTGTACAGGTAAAGGACAGTATAGGGCTGTAACTACACTATCAGTGAACAACTGCCTCACATTTGAAGAAGATTGGACAAAGTATGACCATTCTACAGAGTTTCTTCATGAAGAGATCCAGGCGGAGCTCTAAAAGGACATTTGGAGACCCAAATGGACACATGGTAACCACATGATATTCTGACACACTAAAGGTGTTTCTCCCTTTATATTTTGATATTATATTATTTTCCTTTTATTTTTAGCCTTTGCAAATTGCAAAAACTATGTATATATGGTCGAAGACATGGTGTGTGAGTAGCGGACTTGCTGTGCGTAATGGCTGCGACCGAGCGCACAAACGAGAATGAGAATAGCTCAGTTACGCAAACGTTGGTTGACGGCTTATGGAAGAGGAGGATAAGGTTTGTACTATAAGTACTAGCGTTTTCTGAAGGCAGTAGCTCCATGGTAACATCCGCTAGCACGTTGTCGGGTCTGTAATGTGTCTTTTTCCGTCGAAATGCTGCAAGATACGACTTGCAGCGGTTATGGCGACTTTGGACAGTGTGTGTGTGGGCTCCTTTTGTGGAGAAACCGTAAGAAATGAAAGAAAATCGATGATTTCTTTGCAAAGATGAGGAGTTTGGGCATGCTGGGATACCACATACGGACATGTTTTGTGACGTATTTGCGCAAACAAGCCGTAGGAACGGAAGGGGAGGGGATCGAGGATGCCGGTCTTGAACATAGTGATGGGAAGTTCGGCTCTTTTCTGAGAGCCGGTTCTTTTGACTCGGCTCCCAAAGAAGAGCCGGCTCTTTCGACTCCCGAACGGCTCTTTATTTAGGATCTTTTGTAGCCTATATTTTACCTTAACTTTGAAAACAAATCATGGTTTATGTGTTGAAAACCCTTTTGCTTTCAGTGTTTTTATGAGAGACCTTATAATTGCCTAATTCTGTGCATTTATTCTGTGACAAAACCACTCTTACGTTTGTTTATTTCAATTAAGCTTTTTTCACCCTTTCTTGCCATAATGCACGTTCTGTGTCATATAGTTTTGGGATCATTGTTTGGGAAAGTGTTTTTCTACTGGGTAGAGTGTATGTGGGATTTAGGGCTTTGACAAAGTTTTTCATTCCTTTGTCCTCCACAATGGAAAAGGGTTGAAAATCAGAAGCTACCATTTTAGCCAACTCATCATCAATACTGTGCTGTTTGGCTGGGGTCATCAGTTTAGGTAAAAACTGACTTATTTTGCTTTGAGTTGCAGTAGGAGAGGTTATACTTGCACGCATGGCAGTAGACGTTACAGCAGCTGTTGTTCTGGTATGAGACACACCAGGATCAGTAGATGGTGAGCTGGCTTGCCCTCTCTCCTCTAACTGCACTGTAGGATGGACAGTTCTGATATGTCTATGCAGGTTTGTGGTGGAACCTGCTCTTATAGTGACCTTCGTTTTGCAGTGAAGGCACTCTGCTTTGTTGTTCCCAATAACTTTAAACTGCAGCCAGATGCTGCTTCGCTTTCTAGTGTCACTCATAGTTAAACTACACGACAATGCAAGACGCACACACGCTCCTCAGTCCTCACCGCTCTGTCTCTCTCTTCACTTGCAGTGGAGTCAAGTGGTGTGTCTGCCCCGCCCCCTCTCTGTTTACACATCCTTAATTCTCACGTGAATGCCGCCTGCTGGTCGCCATGCTGACCAATCATAACAGACCTCTGTCGTAACCAGAGCTGGGACTGAGCACTGAAAGTGAAACCTAAGCAGCAAATGGGCAAAAAACTGGGAGCCGGCTCTCACTCGATGCGAGCCGGCTCTTCTGATTCACTACAAAGAGCCGGCTCTCAGAGCCGATGCTTGTGCGCATTAGTGATGGGTCATGAACTCTGCAAATCAAGATGATTTTATTCAGAATGAATCTTTGAGAACAACAAAGACATTAAAGTAGATATGAATACACAAACTACTGTTACTGCAGATATTTAGAAGCTTTTAAAGTTTGTATTAGTCCTCTTAGATTACATCACAGCTTTTCTAGGTGACTGACAGCTGTCACTGATACTAAGAGGAAGACCTCAAACTCAACTCAAAACCTCTAAATCTACAGAACACATTGTCAGAGCTACAGGAACTGAAAATGACTCCTATGAATGAGTTAGTAGAAGTTCTCTTACTGTGTGTCTGAGGGTCCAGCTTCTTTACTGAGGTCTGGAGGACCTTTGGACGAATCACTCTTCATAGACAGACAGCCGGAGACGAGACTCTGCTCTGTCCTCCTCTTCCTCCTCACAACCACTCATCTTCTGATCTGAAGTCAGTCTGAGAGTAAAACAGTAACACTGACTATGAGAGAGGAGACACCAGAATCAAGACGAGAGAACAGGAAGTAACACACACACACACACAGTATAATAAAAGCAAACGTTCATTCTAACATGTGTGTCCTCTACAGTCCACAGGGAGAAAAGTGACTCACACACTTTGACAGTAACACAATCAAATGTTGGATTAACACTCACCCTGCCTCAGCCTTCAGCTTCTCTCCTTCTGCTGTGAATGCGCACCAGCTGTTTGTTCACACTGTGGCGAGCAATGATTGGAGAGCGATGAGCATGAATGTGTTATTCAGCCCCTTGAAAAAGAGGAATCTGTATCATAACGGTAAGCATGAGGCACATTGTGTATGTGTTAGACATTGAGGGAAACAAGTTGTTTCAATACACTGAAATGTGTGGATCATTTGGGAAGCGTTACAGAAAGCCTAAATAGTGCAGGTATTCATTCATTTCTACCCATGCACTTGTCAAAAACACCTGCTGCCTTCGGCTTTGAGGATCTGGAGAAAGGCTATTTCAACACTAGTGAGACTGAGTGTTACGTAGGTAACGATCCCGATACTGCGGGTACCTTGAGCTGTGTGACAATGACAAAACAACCTTCATGAGGTGGCATGACAGTTTGTGGAGGAACATTTGATTTCCAAGCAGAGATTCGGAGCTACTGCAGCAATGATGTAGAAGTGTTGCGCAGGGCCTGCACTGTTTATCCAGAGACTTTGCTGGAGTGAACACAACTTGATCCTTTTGCATTCACCCTGCTGGCATCGAGCTGTATGGGAGTGTTCAGAACATTGTTTCTCCCCAAAGACACAGTGGCTCTGACGTATTGTTGGGAACGTAAAGGAGCGTGTTTGGGTTATCAGCATCTAAGAAACGAAATTCTTGACATCAATAGAGTTATTGATGTAAGTAACAATTATTAATGATTATTAATAATAACGGGGCACCACCCTGCGAACAGGGACCAATAACCAAATGATAAAACTAAGTCTCATAATTAGTGTTCACTCATAATGTCAGTAGTCTGAGTACGATTACACATTCAGAGTGAAAGTGAAGGTTGAAGTTCGAGCACAGACCAGATATACAGTTGTTATCACAATACATGCACAAAGTAATCACAGACAGCTGCTCTTTGAAATATAACAGTTTATTACGTTCTAATACTAATGATCTAGTCAACTAATATCTAAACTAACAACAACTATACATTCATAAGCACGCTATCTAAAATCAACAGACTACAGAGTGGTCTCGTGTGACGTCACAGTTTAGCTGTCGGCCATGTTGGAGTACACACAAAGCCACTGGCATGCACGGCTGAGTCGCATAACCTATCGATCATGGTGAACTTTTGTGCTGTCTTTGGTTGTGGCAGCAGAGCTGATAGAGACAAGAAATCATTCTTTCGTTTGCCAGCGGTCATTACACATCAAGGAAATGACACGAAGGAGCTATCCAAGCGACGTCGCGAGAAATGGCTGTCACGCATCTCTCGAGATATAAAGGAATGGAATTTGGCGTACACTAGAGTATGTGCGGATCACTTTATAAGTGGTCAGTGATTTTATTTACGAATTCGTTTGTGAACAGTATTTAATAAAGGAACTATAAATTAAACTTGGACATGAGAAGGTTACCGAAGCTTCATCGGCCCGTGACAGCAGTCGGTACCAGAGACGTGTCGAGCGTGGACAACAGGCGAAACACAGAGATGCAGCCTCAGCTTTGCTTGATAGGAGTTTAACGTCAGATCATATATATGTATGTATGTGTGTGTGTGTGTGTGTGAGGGGGGGGGATGGAGTTAGTTGAAAGTGAATTCCTACACACACGCACACAATGACATGCATGTACAATGTAAACAAACACACGTGTCTGTTTGCACTGAGTAAACATTGAATATTGCTAAATATCGGACCAGATCTGTATATATTTACCCTCCCAATGACGAGATGAGAATTGTCGACGACCGTTGCTTTGACGTCTCGGACCCATCCACTGACAAACTGATTATAAGGGTCGAGCCCTTTGTAGCACTCCAACTCGTCTTTTGTGTAAGGACTGGGGGTGTTCACGAGATACGTGTAGATGTTGGCGTAGTTTACCGATGGAAGATAAGTAGGATCGGCACTGAAACGATCTGCACTCATCGTATAGGGATCCAAGTTACCAATAACCTTTAATTTGGCCAGGTAGCGAACCTTTGACTATCCAGTGATTCAAAGTATGGTATTTTCGCCGCACTTCCTTGTTTACTCGCCGCCATGTAGGTTCTGTGTGTACTCCAACATGGCGGACAGACCTCGTAACTAAGGAGATCGTGACGTCGGTGAGACCACTCTATAGGAAAGAGGGTGTGTGTGTGTGTGTGTGTGTGTGTGTGTGTGTGTGTATGAGCAAAGGGGGGGGGGGGGGTAGCGAGGGAACAGCTCAGTGACGTGTGACGTAGCTGGGTTATGGTGACGTCTCTCATGCGCGAGACCCAAAATGGCGGATGAGGAGGACAGGAGACCCGGTGTCTACATGCACTAGTTCAGCACGTAGCTAGATTAGCTCAAAGCTATATGTGTGTGTGTGAGTTAGTAAAAGAGAATGGAAAGGAACAAAACAAAACAAAATAAAACAAGCGATTACGATCCTCTGCGTAGCGCGGGAGTACGGAAGATTGCTCTCTCAGCCAGGGGCGAGAACAGCAACTCTTTGTCTCAGCCGGCGGTTCTGACCTCCTGAACTGATGAGAAGCAGCTTCGACCTCACTAGGCGGCTCGCTCAACACAGATCACAGTAGCATGGAATACACGCTACTTCTACACAACCCCTACGATCTCAGCGATCGTTAGTGTCGGCGATTATTAAGCATATGTAGCAGTTGTGTACTCTCCGTTGTGTTTAATTCAGGACACGATATCTTTTGATGGCTCCAACCAGACGTTTATTCATCGGACAGAATATTGCTGGTAAAAGACAGAACAGCTTCAGTGACTCTCATAGACAACGTTGTGGTCACAAGCTCCGGAACACTGTTAAATCAAAAAGGGACAAATACTTAAGCTAACTGTTGTTAGCATGTTACTCATGCTAAATGCTAAATCAGTTAAAACCATTTGCTCTAGAAATTAAAACAATTATACGAACAAAAAGGGACTTCTAGATATCTCTATATCTCTCTCTCTCTCTCTATATATATATATATACATATACATATATATACATATACATATATATATATATACATATATATATATATATATATATATTTACATATATATTTACATATATATATATATATACATATATATATTTACACATATATATATATATTTACATATATATTTACACATATATATATATATTTACATATATATATATATATATATATTTGCATATATATATATATATATATTTACATATATATATATTTACATATATATATTCATATATATATATTTACATATATATATATATAGACATATATATACATATATATATATATATATATATATATATATACATATATATATATATATATACATACATATATATATATATATACATATATTTACATATATATATATATACGTATATATATATATATATATATATATACATATATATATATATATATATATATATATATATATATATATACATATATATATATATATATATATATATATATATATATAGAGAGAGAGAGAGAGAGAGAGAGAGAGAGAGAGAGAGAGAGAGATATAAAGATATCTAGAAGTCCCTTTTTGTTCGTATAATTGTTTTATCAAATTCAAAACCCTTATGATTATGACTAATTATGAATTCTTAAATATGAATCATTGAACACTTTTATTATAGCTACTAAACACACAGTGCTATGCTCAAATTTCTCACACAGCACACAGAAGGTTGTATTTTGTTAGCAAAACAGCTAACATTGCATCATTATCATGATCTCCATACAGGCCTATCGCAGGCCTATCGCATGTGAATAAGACACTCGTTTTTGTATGACAGCAAAAAACATGCAGTGCTGTCCACAGGTTGTAGCAAGATTATTCTGAACCCGTTTTGTAGAATAAGACACATTAGTACAGTTATTCTTTAAAAGATGAACGATTGCATTTGGAAACATGTCAGTTGGGAGGGTTCCCAAAACTGTCAGAGAAATATCCATGCCTGTGTTTTGTAATATAAACAGCCAGCCAGTACTTTAGTTGTTTTTTAGTAGTAATCCAAAAGCACTTGACGCCTATTTAACAGAATAACATGAGATTAACAGTGCGGGGGAGAGGCACTCTGAAACGGGCTTCCAGTCTCACATTCCCCATTTAAATTAGCGAAACATTCCCTGAGCATCAGTCGTCGGGCTCCAAATTAAAACAGAACAGTGAGTAACCGCCGCCAAACTCACGGGTTGCGGCCAGCGAGCTATCTTTTAAATGACGACCTGTTGCTTGTATCATCTGGTAACATTCTACTGGCCTCTCTGGAAGTGTGCTTGAAAAGGTCTTGCAGGGTAGGAATGTCCGTCGGCATATAGAGTTATGAACTCTGTCATAGTGCCCAAAATGAAGGGGATTACATGTACCCTGTGTATTACGTGTACCCTGTGTAACCCTCGTTGTCGACAAAACCTATTATAAAGAATTTAGGGATCTGTCCTATGTGGAGGTTTTCCTGGTTGCACACCCTTGTCCCTGCAGGGATGGAGAATGTCTTCAAAGCAACTCTGTCGAGAGCATATTTAGCATTATGCTGTAAAGCTCTGCTGTGAGCCAGCATGACTGTAGGGGCAACAGACACTGTTTTCACTAATACGCTGGCTGACACGATCTTAACATTGTGCATTTGTAGCGGTCATCCGAGATAATTCATCTTTTGATCGTATACATTTCAGAGAAATATCAACGCCGTTCAACAGGTGAGGAACAGCTCCAGGTGACTGCTGAAGACATGATCAACCTCATTTTGAAGGAGAGCAAAAATAGTCTGAGAGAACGGTGAGCTGCTGAGACAGACGATCCATCACTACACCTGAAACTATGCTCATGTCACACTAATATTACTCTGATAATGTAGAGTAACAGTGACAATGTAATTGTTTTGTTTCTTTTCGAAGCCTTTGGGAGTTTGAACTGGAGGATTTTGACGAGGACACCAAGTCTCTGCTGACACTGGAAAGACAAGAACTTTGAGTAGTTTGGAGTGAATTTTTACATTATTTTTGTTATATTTGTAAATATGACTTAACCGTACCTCATGTGTAATTCCTTGTCTCAGTTGTGAGCAGTAAATGTCAGCAATAAAATGAGGGATGTTGAGTTTGAAGCCAATTCGTGCCTCACCTCCTACTTTTCAGTGAGTTATATTTGACACATATGTATCAACAGTTAAAGTACAGTGCTTTTAACCTCTATGTGATAGTCTCAAGGGTTTTAAAAACTAATTGTAATGATTGTAACCTACAGATGTCCTAAAGTCCTCAGCATGGCAAAAGACTGCGCCAAGATCCTGAGAAAGAAGACTCAGAAGGCTCCCTGCTCCAAAGAACTCAGTCCAGAAGAGGTGGCGTTAGAAGTTGTTCCCAGAGTCCTGCAGGGCTTCTGGGTGTTTTCACCTCGTCCCCTCTTAAATATGCGTTCCCTCAAACTCAGCAAAATGTCTGTTTGGGTTACAAAGGCTGTTTCGGACAAAGTCTCCGAAGCTCTAACCAGTGTGAAGCGTCAGACCACCTTCTCCCACTCCATCAGGGATGACATGGTCCTGTCTATCCTAACAAAGATCAGACAGGCGCACCCACACGATATCCTGGTGCACAGGGTCAAGAGCTTCGCACCAGTGCTGCTGAGTGAAATTGTTGATGTTGCAAGTGGGACAGATTTGTGGGATGTTTCAGTCCCAGAGCCCCAAAGTACCGGCTCATCTGAGACCTGCTGTGGAACTACCTGCCAACACTCCAGTCCAGGAAGATTTACACCTGGCTGGAACTGAGGAGCTGCTAACGCCCAGCCCAGAGACACACTCTGGCACCTCCACCTGTTTCTCCAACACCCCCTGCTGAACCTCTATTACTGACTTTCAGACCAGGGGGGATACAAACCTAAAGCCCACAGTAGAACCAGAATCTGCTGTGTCTCCATCTCCACTGACCCCTCCTGCTCAACCTGCAATCATTGCTGCAGTGCTGGTCCCCTTGACCGCCAGCCTGGATGAAACCGAGCAGCCAGCCTCAAGTCCAGAGACAAACCCTGCTGAGGTAGCCCCTGAACCAGCTTCTCCGACACCCCCTGCTGAACCTCCATCTATTGATGTTCATGACAGGGAGAATGTAAATGACAAACCCTGCTTGGAGATTCACTCAGAACCCACCAAAGACCCAGACTCTGCTATGAGTCCATCTCCTTCTGAACCTGGAATTATTGCTGCAGTCCAGGACGGCTTGACCACCTGCCTGGATGAAAGAAATCAGCCAACTTCCAGTCCAGAGATGAACTCTGGTGTCCCCTCCACCATCTCCTCCGTCATCCCATACTGGAACTCCTTGCAGTGGCGATGTCCAGGGCTGGAAGGATGTACATGAAAAGCCAATCCTTGAGGACCCAAACCCACCAGAGAACCAGCTTCACCTCCTCTTGAACCAGTGGTTATCGTTCGTGTCAGAAGACGACACAAACAAAAAGAAGAGGGCTCTTGAAAGAATTGTGCTGTCGTCGTAAATGATTGTCTTTGAATATTTGACAAAATGACTATTAGTATATCATGTTAGGCATGTTACTCATCTGCCTACACTTGCATGTTTTAAATAGTAAGGTTTTAGTGAAGATGCACATGTTTGGGAAATAGTGAGTATATGACTGGATAAATGAGACTTGGATTATTCTGCACAAGTTGTGTGACTGTTTGTCAACGGCTGTTTCGATTAACTTTTTTCATTTTTTAAACTTTGTCTGCCGTGGAGGCATGCAAGAAAAACAAAGTACATCCTCAAGGATTCAAAGTAACACAGTGTGAGTAATCTATGGTACATTTGTGGGTGAAGTATTCCATTAACCTCATTGGTCGAGCTGAAGGATGTTATCTCAACAAGTAATAAATGGCCCATTCATACTGTTTCCAGCTGGTTGTAATGATACAGGTGAATAATGTGCACATTAAAACATTTATGTTGTTTCTCGGCCTGGTGACTGAGTGGAGCTGATACTGTTTAACTGAGGAGCAGGAAAAGCAGCTGTGACCTAGTAAATTCACTGCACACTGTCAATCTGTTCATGGACATCAGATGGAGACATTTCCACATAAATACACACTGTCCAACGTCCTCAGGAGTAATGCAAAACACCCAGGTTTTTGTAGATAGACTTGACCTACTATAAATGTGTTGCATCAGTGGTGGCCCTCACTGTAGATGTTCTGCAGATATGGTACATCATTTTTATATTTATAGCACATAATTGAGATGTAGCAGAAAGCATAACAGAAAGCTTTGTCAAAATGTGGCTCTTAAAATGAAGTACTTAATTTTAGAAAAATGAACTGAATTGTCCTGCAGCTTTAAATTCAAAAGCTGAACATATGAGACATACTTTTTTTGAGCTAGTTGTGGGAATAAACATATAAGAGTCTGTCCATTCTTGGTTGAAAGGCTCTGGTCAAGCTGTCCACATTTCTCTTTTTCGAGCACGTTAACTTCTCTGACTCACATACTTTTCCCATCTGTTGGGTCTCTCTCCCCGTCTCTCCCGCAGAGGGCGACACTTATTGGAATATACCCGCCAATCTATGTGGCATCTGGTGGATTATAATCGCTGCAGACATGTCAATAACTAAAATCTGCCATTTTGAGTGTAAATAACATCGTCCTTGGTAAAATAGTTTGATAGAACATAGATTTATGTCAGTGTGATTGTCAACTGTGAAGATTGAGTGTTTCGTTACCCTGTTGCCAAAAGCCCACGTGTTTTTTGATGTGAGGTAAGTTCTGGTGCATTAGAAAGCTTGGGATTTCTAGATTCCAGCAGCAATATAAAGCTTGATATTGTAGACTGTAGAGTTTTTATTTAACTTGGCGTTCTCTGTATTATTGTGCTCAGGTGGAGTCTAGTCCTCAGATATTCCGGTTAAAGACCCATGATGAATGCCCTCGCAGGTTTAATCAGTGTTAGAAGACTGCCTGAGTGTACACTGGTCTGGTCCTAGTGTCATCAAATACATCAAGTACAGACCAAATTTCTGTCTGCATAAAATGCTAAAATTGGTCTTGTTAAAACCTATTTTTTTGTGAAAGTATGTGAAGAATGTGGTTATATAACTGTGCCATTGTTTCCAGAGACAAATGAAAGGTGACGCTCTGCAGTCTGGCTTCTAACAGGAGAGAGACGAAGAAGAGGAGGAACATCCCACTGAGTGCAGCCAGGCTGGTAATGAGATGGGAAATTCCTGCTCCACACAGGAGAGAGAGAAATACAGAGAAACTGCTGCATGAGTGACATGTTTCATGTTAACCTGCACTGTCACAATTCACCAAAGTCTCGACTAGTTTTCCCTCCCAAAATATCTTAACATCTACTGATCAAACTGTGAGGAAAATACTGTTTGGTAAATATCATGGCCACAAGATGATGAGTCCAGATGACCTCAGATTTCCTTTGGCAACACCATCAGGTTAAAATTCCTACTTGTACATAATAAATCTCCAAATCTGCTTTGACTTTTCCTGATCACATTCGTGTTCTTCAGAGGATGAACCATATTACCTTTCCTCTAGCGCCACCCTCAGGACAAACCTTTTTACATCCACTACTGGTACGGCTCTAGGAACAGCTAAGTTGGTCTAGACCAGGGGTCGGCGACCTTTACTATCCAAAGAGCCATTTTGCCCTATTATCCACCAAATAAAATTTGTCTGGAGCCACAAAAGCTATTTGATATCACAGGTTGATATCACATTACAATAATATCTAACTCGCGCTATTTAGTGCCATATATATATATATATATATATATATATATATATATATATATATATATATATATATATATATATATATATATATATATATATTCAAGAAGTCTAGTCGTAGCTCAGGTACACTTCTCTTCTTTAACAATAATATTTTAACAATTATTATTCTCAGTTTTCAAATTTAACTGGATGGATTCTAAATAATACATAGAAATACATCAATATATGTTCTTCTCTTTTCAAGTACAATAATGTCTGCATTAAAGAATAACTGACATAACAGAAAGCTTTTCAAAATGTGCATCTTAATAAAATTAAGTAATTCATTTTAGAAAAATTCATTTCACTGAGTTGTCCTGCAGCTTTAACTTCAGTTCATTCAGGTGTGAAGTGATGTCAATAAAAAGCCACAATATTATATTTTTGTCATTTAAAAAGATACATTTGTGAGCATGACCTTTATGTGTGGTTATTAACAGTTGTTTCAGCTCTATTCTCTCTGTTAACATCATTGTTGGTCAGTGAATTAACGTGTTATGATTCTGATCATATTGGGCTCTTAGGTTTATTTTCTGTGTCGTCATCTCAGATGTGAGTGGGTACGTTTGTTCAAAAGAGTTGTGCTTTGCCTCGTAGTGCGCTTCATTTGCCGCTTTTATCAATAGTTATGGTTTCTGAACATATGAGACATGCTGGTTTTAACTTCCTGTGGTAATAATTAACATATAAGATTCTGTTCATTTTTGCTTATAAATTCTATTCTCTCTGAACACGTTTCTCTTTTTGGAGAACGTCTTGTGAGATATCTTCGTCGATTAGTGCAATTTCCCTGCTCTTCTTTCTATTTCCTCGTGTGTCACGGTGTGTGTAAACCTCGCTCGAGTCAGGAAACTTGTCAGAATACTCATATTTGATTGGCTGAGCTGCATCACGTGATGTGATTTACAACGCATTGTGTGTTTCCTGCACCGCCGAACAAGTGCCGTAACGGCTGAATAAGAAGCACCGGTTAAAGTATAAACTCATTGCCTAATATGTATAATTCCGAATTATCTATCGGTTTTAAGTCCTGGGTCCGGATACAACTGCGTCTGGGTCCGGATCCGGACCGCTGGCCGCCAGTTGGGGACCCCTGGGCTAATGGATTGTAATTTGAAGGGGGAGAAAACATTTAAACCAGAACGCACGCACATCTGTAGCATGTTAGAGTTTTGAATTTATTTTTTTTAAAGCCAATAATGCCAAATTATCTGGGGGGGCTGAAGAACATTTTAGGGGGGCTTCAGCTCTACAATTATCGCTTTGATAATAATAAAACGTCTTATCATTTATCCTAATGGAAATTTGTTTGAAATTGTCATAATTAGCACATGAATTCTTGAGTTCGGCTGTTTAAGCCAAATTTGAAGTAATTTTCTCCAGAGGTTCATGAGATATCGTGTTAATGAGGAAGAGATGTACTTTTGTATGTACAACCCGAAAAACATAATGCACGGCTGTCGCTGAGACATAAATCCAAGGCAGGTGCAATGAAGAATGAATGATTTGAAACACAGATCAGACTTTCTGAGACATAAGGATGTTATAATCGGAAAAGCTCTGGCTATCTGACTGCAGCTCGATGAACATGAGCAGAATCTTAGTGAGGTTGTGCAGTTTGAAGACATGCATCTGAAAGAAGCAATAAAGTAAGCCGAACTAGGCTGACCCAGGCCGGACTGAACCAAGTTGTAGGGATTTCCTGCATCTGAGATGACTGAATGTTTCTTTCTAAATCTTGAGCTGCACAGGAAACAGTTGCAACATGTTCATGCCAAATGATAACAATGGAGTTTGTGACTCATAAAAAGCTACGCCCGTTCACTTTCAGAATTGTTGAAGGGACAGGTATTCCCCGTGTCACCTGTTTGCCACACACATACAAACAAACAAACAAACACACCTGTTGATTGTGCAACAGGGTTTCCAGTAAAACCTCGCATTGTGTAGCATTTCACTGCTAAAGCATCACACGTCAATCATGAACTTCCAAAGTTTCGTTTCAGAAGCAGTTTATTGGAATGCACCGTTTTGGTCAAGGACCTTTATCAGACATCAAACTGACAGCACGAAACAACATCTTTACACCAGAGACGTGGGACTGAGTATGGGACTTGGATTGGTTGTAGCTGAATCTTCCGCTTGTTGAAAATTATAGTCATCTGCAATGTTCCCTCTAAGCTGCGCGCTTGAGCAATCGCGCACTGCTCGCACATTCTCAGCGCACAAGAAAATCTATGCAGCGCATAAAATAAAATTCAACATAAACGTATTAATTAATATCTAATATTAGTCCTAATCTTATCTAATCAATTAAACCAATAATAATAATAATAATAATAATCATTTTGTTTTCTGTACTATTTTGCAACGTAACTCAGTGAGTGACAGGTGTCCAGCCAATGATACGATTCACTTACGCTACGCAGCCAATCATAGCATTGACACTATTGCCCTGCCCATTCGCCCCGTGCAGGTTAGCTAGCTAACAACAGTGCGGCGGAGTTACGAGACGCAAATGCTAACCGCTTATCATGGCGAAACGAACGGGCAGCGACACATCCACTCACCAAGCCATTGGAAAAAAGAAATGTGGTTCTTTTAAGATGGAATGGCTGTCGGAGTATGTTCAAATAGAAGAACAAGCGGTGAAACTGGGTGAGATTTTTTCTTTTTCGAGGGGGAAGGGTCTACTCTGCAAAACATGCAGCGAAGCTAAAGTAGCAAATGAGTTTTCCGAGGGAAAAATGTGGACTGAATGGAAGTTGGACTACCTCAAGCGTCACATTCAGCAGAAAAAACTAAAACTAAAATCAAAACAGCATCCAGAAATCGTCTTGAAGTGGCACATTTGGACCAGCTGATGCGCATAAAGTCAAAGCAAGAAGCAGACGAAGCCATCAACCTGGACAAAGTGTACAACCATTGGAGAAGTGAGAAGGACAGACGTGAAAAATAAGGTAAAATTTAAGTCAGATTTGTGCATATTCTCGTGACATTTATTAAGATTTTTTACTTATGGATATTAATCATTAAATTATGTTACTACTAGATCATTTATGGGTAGTAGAAATGATAATAAAAAACTGAGTAATTACATATTTTACAGACAGAGTTACAGGAATTTACACTGTATCACAAGCTACAGCACACGTCATTGTGCAAAATGTGAATGTTTTAATGTGAACAAAATGTTATGTCTGAAAGGTGTATATGTATCATTTCTTCCAGAACAGGACCCTCACACAGGCCACAACAGGACCCTCACACAGGCCAAAGCAAGACTCTTCCCATGCCCAAAGCAAGACTCTCACATAAAACATACTACACATCTCATGAACAACAAGATTTTTGTCTTTTTCCTTTAAAGTTTGTCAAATCACTTATATTAAAAGTAAACTAGTGAAAATTGCTGCTGTAATTTGATTATTTTAATAAGCCATGTAACTTGCTATGATCCAAGGTTTTGAACAGGTGTGATACTGGTGTGTGGCCACAGCGTGCACATCTGATGTTGCTCACAGTGGTCCTCAGTGTGCTCAGGGAGCTTGTGTGTATGCCCAGACACATGAAAAATTAGAGGGAACATTGGTCATCTGTCAGTCACTCTACTCAACCATCGGCATTAATATTTGGTAATGCTAGAATGGATGGACCGGAGGGGACAAAGAACAGGATAGGATCAGTCAGGGGATAGGAAGCATATTGTGAAGGACTTTCCTTCACAATATTCCACAGCGACATTAATTCAGCGACCCCCATCAATGGACAGCAACACATAGTAAACAGAGTAACCTCTTAATCAGTAAACAGAATATGAATGTCATTAGTGTACTAATAAAGCGTCATTTTAAAGTTTAGTGTACATTGATTTGCTTTTGGATATTTATCTGAAATCTTACAAGCGGAATTAAAGTTGCACCAAACAGAAACAGATGCAACAAGGACAGGTACCTAAGAACTGTTTGTAAAAGAGTACCCAATGGATTTAACATTGCAGTCCTGTCAGACTCACGATTGACAGTGAAACATTCCTATTCCTCAACTTGGCACCTACATTAACCACAATGCAACTTGGCCGCCAACAGTTGGGTTGGAGATATAGACGTGTTTTACACATAAACGACTGATGTGTCAGCTGTCAGTGTGATCAGAAAATACGTCGATGAAAGTAGTATTTCAGTGACAACAGTGACAGTGCTATTGCCTTGTTTAAAATGCACTTGCACCTTAACTAGCCAGCTTTAGTACCAAACTTCTGCTTCTCTTCTAGCTTCCTCAATATTATCTTTGCTGCTGGATGCATGCAGACCATCAGTTGCATTTTGGGACATTATTTTCCAGAGTCATTGTTTTCAGACATGTGGAGCCAAGGAACCGCGGCGTCTCGCCACACTTTGTGAAACTAAAACAGATAAGCATCTCTTTGAAAACTTATGTCATTTCTAATAGCTTCACTTTCCCGGCTGAAAGCCCTGAGGCCTCTTCCTCTTCCTCCTTCTCAATTGTGGGAGTTTCCAGTTGTATTTTGGTTTCGTTTAGTTCGGACAATAGAGACATTTTATTTTCACACAAATTAAATTGTTAAATAGCTACCTCAAATGTTTCTTGACAAGTGAGATGTTGCTTCTGAAGAACATAGTTTTATTTAATTTATTTACTCAGTTCTGCTGGGATGCATTCAGAATGACAAACGTACTCATGAGTGTGAGGCTTCTTCATCTGTTTTATATACGGAACCAGTTTTAGTTTATTTGAACAAAATGATTGTGATCAGACAGTTTGTTTGGTGGCAAAGAGAATTCAAGATTAAGAACTTTGACAAAAAAATGTCAGGGCTGATAACCAGAGGTGTGGACTCAGAGTCATATGACTTGGACTCAAGTTAAAACTTTGATAGTATAGTATAGATCAGTATAGTGTAGATAGTTTGACACTCCCTTCCACCATCTGCGCCATCAATTTTGCAAGGGCACTGTCGCTACATCCTGAGCTTAGTGTCGCCAAGACAACTGTGATTGTTTACATAAATATAAAGAAGATAAGTAAAGACTGTTTTACTGATAGCAGATCTGGATTTGTGCTTCGAGTCCCGTTTTCGGCTGCCCGGTGCCCAGCGCAAATTGGCAGTGGAGGAAAGTAAAAACATAATAGAGTTGGTTGAACCTACGCAGCAGATATCGCCAGAAAATAGAAACACATATTGGATGTGATCTCTACAAAATGAAGAAGAGTGATCATCATCGCTGAATAGATTTTCTTTTTGACACTAAGTGGGCGGACTGTCAAGAAGAACCCCGGCAGCCGAGAGAGGCTGTCGTTCGCGTACGAAAGACCCGAGGGAAAGAGACTTGGGTAGAAAGTAACGCTGTCCAATGCTCAGTGAAGTCTGATGGCGAGACATCCACGCATCGAAGCTGTGTGTGGTATTTACAAGCCAGCACAGGAGAAGCCGCAGGCGATGGGGAGCATCGACCAGACTCGCCCGACCTGTAGAGGGGCCAGAGCCTGATCCCATCCCTTCCTCAACGCGCGACGAGAGGCTTTGGGAGGCGACTCGAGACAACAAAGACAAAGACAAAGTCCAAGATGCAAGTGCAGCAGAACGGACCAGACGTTCCAGGGACCGGCCGGCAGACGGAGGCGACCCAGCGGGACGAGCCAGCGGCCCTGATGAAGGAATCGCCACCGGACGGCAGCGAGGACCCGATGGCGACGAAGGCAGCCCGCAGACGGCGACGACCCAGCAGGACGTGCCAGCGACATCGACCCTGGGCCAGGCAGCAGACGGCAGCGAGAACCAGGAGGAGGACGGCGCTGGACCATGCGGAGCGGCATCGGGAGAAACGACACCGGATCAAGGAGGCAGAGGCAACGTCCCACATCAGATCATCCTGAATGGAAAAGGATGGGCCACATGGGACGATTCTGTCCGACAACACCTAATCGACCTGCATGAAGAAGCAGATAAGGAGAAGGTGGGAGAAAAAGTAGAAGAGTATTGCAAAAGGGAGGGGGGTTATCTTGCTCCCCTCACCCTTGCGTCAGGAATGGTGGCGGCAGTAGTAGGGTGTGAAGGACCCCCGAAGGGCAAGAAGAAAGTGGCTACGTTGGTGGCTCATGGTACTGAAAGGAAAGATAGTCACCAAAAGAATACGACTCGGTCATGAAGATGCTGGCCACAGAAATGGGAGCGGGGTGGCTAACTATAGAGCAGAAAGTAAAAGCCACCTCCCGCTACCAAGAAAATAAAAAAGAGCAAGACGCAATAGCGGCATACATAGCCAAACAACCATGTTACACTGAGGCTTCCAGCGTGAGTCAGGATTCCAGAGGGGTCCGCAAGGCTACCAAGGCTACCAGCGAGAGCCGGGAGTCCAGAGGGGTCCGCAAGGCAACCAAAGGGAGCAGGGTGCTCAAAGGCAAGAAGGGTTTCAGAGGCAGGGCGTTTACCACAGGACCCCGCCTGACCAACAACAGGAGGGGCCACGGCCCCCACCAGCCAACAATAGCGGTTATCTCTCTTCCGAGGATTACAACAAGCTGACAACAGAGCAGAAACAGGCCCTTCGTGTCTCCCGCATGGAAGCTGGGAGCGAAGGGCAGAGAAAGTAATGGCTAAGCGGGCGCGGGTCACAGTGGATCATGCCTATTGGGTGGGGGACAACATATACACCAACGTGGATGGAATCCCCTATCAGGTAGATACTGGTGCCGAAGTGTTGATGACCCGCAAATGCCTTGAAACAAAAGGACACCTGACTGTTCAACTAGCCGACGGAACCATCAAAAAGATTCTGTTTGGCGTCTGGAAAGGAGTTGTATGGGCTCTAGGACCCTACAATTTAATGACAATAACGGACCTAAAAGAGCTGCATAGCAGCCCAGAAAATCGAACCCCAATAAAACAGCGACTCAGAATCCTCGGGGCAAAACTAATCCAAATGGGATTGTTATCACAGGAGTGGTACAAACCAGTGGACGTTCCAGAAGTGACCAAGCAAAAGATCGAAGAAAGCGACTTTTCCCCGGAGGGAAAAGAAACGCTAGAAGACATACTTTCCAAAGCCGGAGTGGCTAGATTCAAAAATGACTGTGGAGACATGGGTGCGAAGTACACCCACACCATAGAAGGGGGTGTACACCCGCCCGTCCGCCAATACCCCCTGAATCCAGGGGCAGTTGCAGAAATGGACCTGATAGTCACGGAGCTCAGCGAACTAGGAGTGGTGCGCGAGGAGCCAAATCCCATCACCAACAGCCCAATACAGGCAGTCAAAAAGCCTGAGTCATCGGGAGGAG
The DNA here is from genome assembly GCF_949748355.1 of Melanostigma gelatinosum. Taxonomy (NCBI): domain Eukaryota; kingdom Metazoa; phylum Chordata; class Actinopteri; order Perciformes; family Zoarcidae; genus Melanostigma; species Melanostigma gelatinosum. The sequence continues at coordinate 27,885,831 of NC_136640.1, forward strand.
GATGGAGACCTGTTATCAACTTCAAGGCCCTCAACCGCAGGACTGTCGCCAACCGAGCCAGCCTGATCAACCCCCAAGGGACGCTGAAAACACTGAGACTAAAAAGGTACAAATCCTGCATAGATCTAGCAAATGGATTTTTGTCGCTGAGGCTAGCCAAAGCCTCCCAAGGCAAGACAGCGTTCACCCACAAGGGTAAAGCGTACGTCTGGGAACGGCTACCCCAAGGCTACAAAAACTCTCCGAATGTTTTCCAGTCAGCCGTAATGGACATACTTGACGGCCTAGAGACAACCATATACATCGATGATGTATTCATTGCAGATGACACCGAAGAAGAACATCTGCAAAAATTGAGAAAAGTCACAGAACGACTAACAGCGGCAGGCTTGAAATTGAATCTGAAAAAATGCCAATTTGGACGATTCCAAGTGAACTACCTGGGCTTCCAGGTCTCCAACGACCTGGGACTCTCGGACAGATTCCTGGAAAAAGTGGAGCAGATCGACCCGCCAACCTCGCTGAACGAACTACAGAAGGTGCTGGGACTCTGCAACTACGTTAGGGACCATGTCCCTAGCTACCAGAAGTATGCAAGACCGTTGTATGTAAAACTAAGAAAAGAAAAGCCAGAAGACGCCCACAAGAAGTGGGAATGGACCGCAACGGATCAAAACTGTTTGGAAAACCTGCGGACAGCCATTAAAGAAGCTTTGCGGCTGGAGCCACGAAGCCTTACAACGAAGCTGGTGGCAGAGGTCAGTTGCAATGACGACGACGCAGTGGTAAAAGTGTGCAACGAAGGCGGGGGAATAGTCACTTTGTGGAGCTACACCCTGTCCTCCGTGGAAAATAAATATCCAGCAGAAGAGAAGGAGTTGGCAGTTCTGGCAAGGTATTGGAGCACCCTGAAAGACCTTGCTCAAGGACAGGGCATCAGGGTCCTCACACAAAGCCAGGTCCATCGATTCCTAAGAAAATCCACGGTAGAGAGCACGAAGAGGTGGGGACGTTGGGAAGACATCCTGCTGGACCCAGACCTCGAAATCGGCCCTGCACAACCCGTGAGTAAGAAAAAGACGACACAGGACGAGACGCCATCCGAACCGTTAGAGTTGACTCTATACACCGACGGATCGCGAAAAGGACAAGACGACAATGCCTACTGGGGCTTCATTCTCAAGCACAATGAGAAGGAGCGCTCCAGACAACGAGGCCAAGTCCCCGGCAGTGCCCAGACCGGGGAGGTGACAGCGATACTGGAAGGTTTGCTCGAGTTGGAGCGAAGAAGGGTGAAAAGAGCTAGAGTCATACCTGATAGTTATTACTGTGCCCAGGCCCTTAACGAAGACCTGTCCATATGGGAAGAAAATGGTTTTGAGAGTGCTAAAAACAAGAAAGTAGCTCACGAAAACCTAATAGCAAAATAGCCGAATTGCGGCTAACAATGGAGCTCGAAGTGGTGCACCAGAGGGCCCACACGCGAGCGGGAACTCATTGGCAAGGAAACGAAGAAGTGGATAGTTTCGTCCAGATGAGACAAATTGTCTTTGTTGGGATCGAGAAGTCGGAAGATTTGCCCAAAGGACGGGTAGTCCCAGAAGAGAATGTGAAGGAGGTGGTGCAGGCAGTGCATGGAGCACTTGGACATGCAGGCACCGTTCCAACGCGAAGGGAACTGGAAAAGCAGCGACTCTGGATTCCTGAAAAAGAAGTCCGCAGAATCCTAAAAGACTGTGAGTTGTGTGGTCGATACAACGCAGGAAGGAGAGGACAAAGAGTGGGAGGACTCACCATTAAAAGTACCGTACCCTGAGGTTCTATCTGCATGGATGTGGCAGGACCCTTAGGGGTAGCGGGTAAAAGCGGAGAAAAGTACCTGTTGGTGCTAGTGGACTCCATGTCAGGGTATGTAACCACAAAAGCAGTACGAAAAGCAACAGTGTTGTTAGCATGCTGGACCAAGTCTGTGGCTACTTAGGGTTGCCTAAGGAGCTCAGGACTGACAACGGAACGCATTTTCAAAACGCAAAAGTGGACCAGTGGTGCCAACAGCATGGGGTAATGAGGATCTACTCTCCCCCATACACCCCCCAGGCCAACGGGGTGGTGGAAAGGACCATTGGCTTGGTGAAAAGTTGGATTGGGAAAAATGCCAACTCGAGAGAATGGAGCACTAAGACCCTGGACATCGCCAAGGCCCTGAACGACCGGTACCGAAGTGACAGGCCCTCCCCTGCGGAGGAACCGATGCGCCGCCCCTTCACGTCACAAGAGGTGGGGCGGGGCTCAGAAGATAAAGAACCCAAGCTTGAGCAAAAGGTGCCACTTCAAGTAGGACAGCGCGTCTGGATCAAGGCTCAGGTCGGTGCTTCTAACTCTGCAGTCAAAGCCAAGTACGATAAATCCGACATAGTTGTCAAGATATTGGACAGTAATACTGTTCAACTTAAGAAGAAAGGAATCCAAGGAGTAGGGCAGCTGAAGCTGGTTCCGTACTAGGAGAAAACCAGGAACTCAAGAATGGCCACTAACATACAAGCTTTACCACCCTTTGTCAGAGTGGCCAATGTCAAAGGGGTGGTTAACATGAGGAGTACTACGGGGCTCTGGGCAGGAAGAGCCCTGAAGAAGTTAGGATATGCAAAGAAAGGATTTCTCTCAGAAGAAAAGGAAGTTTTGACATGGAGAGAAATCAAGAACGATTGTGTGGTCCGCCTGCTGCCGACCACCCTAGACCTCACATGGCAGGGACCCGGAAAAAAGAAACCACTCCGGGTCACAGGAAGAAGAAAATAATTTAACCGTATGACCCACAAACCAGTGAAGGTTATGAATGCATATGTATGCGGTTTATGCCATATAGAGATGTCACCAAGGTTGCTCTTCGTCATCCAGTGGGATCTACGGGGGACGAAGCTGAACCTTAAGGACTGTGTCTGCCAATGGGATGGACACAGGCTGCACCTCTGTGCGTCTTGCTCCATACTCCAGCAAAATGGACTGATGGTGCAAGCTGGAACCGCCGAGGGATGGCAGGTGAGACAGTTTCTTCAGCCAATACAAACCCTGGCTCCCGCCTCATGGGAAGGTGAAGGTGCTGCAGCTCCTGTTGACATGTCTCACAACGAGGAGACTGGGGAACCCTCGGCACCATCTATGAGCCCACTCGACGGCGACCCACAAGAAGCAGGTGGAAACCGGATTGCTGGCCCCAGGGGATCTTGGAAGGAGTTGGTGCAAAGGAACTGGCCATACAGCCCAGCTCAGGCCGAGGTTACCTACCCGCCCCTTGCTTCCGTACAGATCCCAGCGGCCTTCAGGGTCTTCCGCGACCCTGATGCACCAGGGTCCGCAGCCACTGCAGCAAACTTACCCGATTGCCGCTTAGAAATGGCAACGCGCGAGGGGTGGCTGGGGCCCTGGGAACTTACGACCTGGCACCTGTTAATCGAAGACGTGTTTTGTGATCCAGATGTGCCAATACGTGAGCTTGCCCCGGTGCCCACAGAGGCTGGTGCTCGCGGCACGAATCTCCAGTATAACATCACGGATCTGGACGCCTTCCACCACACCGGCGCCAGGACAAAGGAGAAGAGTAAGATTTTCACGGTCACCCCCGAGGGGTGGCGAAGAGACGGTGTTATGCAACTACCGGGCTCTTGGGCGGCCAGAGCGGCAACGCCTACATGGGAGGCCCGCACAATGCGCGTCATGGTGACACTGAGGACCGTGATGGTCCCATTCGACGGGGTATACTCCGTTGGGGTGGAGCTGACCAGAGCGGATGAGGCGGTGCCTCCTCCAGACCCACACGCAGATGCAAGGGGTTTAACCGCTTAGGCACGGAAGTCATTCCGCAAACTGCAGCGGGGTGGAAAGGCTCGCAGTAGCAGCGCTTAAGAGGCATAGTTGCTAGAAAAACGGAACTTGATTGTCGACATGTCGCTGCCAAACCAACCAAATAAAGAAGGGCGGAAACGAAAAAGAGTCTCTCAGTCTCTCCGAGCACGAAAAAGGCCATATCTGCAAGTGCCGAATGAAAGAGTCTATTTAGACAGACCCCTAAGAGATTTTGCATACCGAAAAGGATTCTGTGGATCCGGCGCTTATTTCTGCAGCAATGGCATATAAGCGCTCCCCGGACCTGACTGTACCAGGGAAGTTGGATTTACAGACAACTTTTCGCACAGGATGGGATCTCCAGTACGACAGAGCCATGGTCCGGTGGACATCTCCATGGATGATGCAGCCGGTCCTCTGTTGTCCTGACATGTCCCCCTGGATCCTGAATACCGCTTTCATCAATGTGAAAGGCAAAACGCTGAAGTTGCGGTGGGGTCCTAACTATGCTGATTATTTGCAAGACGAATATGTTGATCTTTGGCTGGGTGAGAATATGATCTGGACCAACAGCCCGATCATGCAGTGCCGCACAGCGCTCCACGTGAAAAACAGAGAGCGCTGTGTAATTGAGAACCAAGACATGCAGTTGCGTACGGTGAGTTACCACCTGCCGAGCCTAGGCCCACCGAACCCGGGCCTGCGCATGAGGGATTTGCCTCCTACCAAATCGCGGAATTGGATGCACGTGCAGGTGAATCGCTCAGATTTGTGGGCTAAAGTGACGGAGCTCCAGATGGAGGACTGCCAGCCATTATACGCAGCTCTCGCTCAAGTCCGGAACCTTGCCCACCCGGAGGACAGGGAGGCGTACGTATGGCTTGGGTTGAGTGCTGACGCAGACGGAGATTGCATTGGACCCCTCCCACGCCCCTTCTCGTTGGTAGTCACCTACTACAAGTGGGTGTGGAGGGGGCTAGACTTCTGCATTGGCCGACACCCATCGGTACTATATCACCAGCTCCTGAAGGGCAAGATTGTTCAATACGATCCTGACTCTCCCCCGAGCCTCAGCTCCGGCTGTACCGCTCCACCTCCGGACCCGGCCTTAACGGTCATCACACTGCAGAGTCGCGCACCATGGATCTCCCACTTCTACATGGGAGGGTTCAAGAATTTAGGCGCTCCTCAACCTTTACCCCCGCATCATTAAAACGACAAGGCAAGCGACTGGACCAATCAAGTAAATGACTACGGACTGGAAAACGACTATGGATTTGCTTAATGGCTAAAGTAGTAGCAGTACTAACAGGACTGAGCATCGTCCTGGCTATACTGTACTACTATGGTAGTGTCCCATGGGCCCTCACTCATGTAAGGGTGTCCCACACTACCACAAAGAGGTTCGACCAGACATGCTGGACGGTTGAATCTGGAACGATCATTCTCTCCCTACTCACTGGATGGAGGAGCATCTCGCCCCAGTTGGACCTTGAGGTTGGGTCTAATGCAACCAGTCAAGTCCAAGAAGGGGGTGGGACGGCACCGAACCTGACAGCTACCATCATCGCGTGGATGACTATCTGGGAACAGAAAATCAACGAGACGGGTGAAGAAGCAGACTGGGCAGGTGAATTCCAGAGAGTAATAGAGAATTCGACATGGAGGATAGATAACGTATCTACGCTGGGAGCGGAGATGAAGATTACGATAATGATGAAGAAAGCAGAAGAAGAAAAAAGGGCACAGTGTAATTGGATCTACCCCGAAAACGGTGTCCCAGGCTGGTACTGTTCATGGGCATGTGTCTCATGGGCAGAGCACGGGAACGAGGGATACTGGAAACCCGAGGTAACATATGCAGCGAGCCACCACAATGATACATGTTTGACGATTTTACCGGCAGAAGGAATGTTCTGGGGACACTACAATCTCACCTGTGAGGCCACACCACCGTGACGTAAACCACGGCGGTTTAAAGTTAAAGTGAAGCCACTAGGTAACACCACCAACTACCAGCAGAACAACATCACCAGCCGAGCCGTCAATGTCACGCAGGAGGAAGAAGAGGAAGTACTACCTATGGCTCAAGAGGACAAAGAATGGCAGCCGCCGCCGCCATGATTCAAGCCGAGTGACAGTCTTCAGAGAAATAGGAGCAGGATATGGACGAAGCATTGTAAAACAAACAAGCTCCCTCTCCTAGATAAGTGCTTCTGGAATGTGTTATTTTATTGCGAAGGTCAGAATTACTTCGTAATAACTCCGGTTAACAAACCACAGTATCAGGCTCATAAGAACATCTATCTACCCCTACCTAATGCCCAGCACGAGGAGTGGCTCAACAACACCCTGCCATGGATATGGATAACCCCGCTAACCCATTTCAAGGGGGCCTTCAAGCAGGGCCTTCAAGCAGCTTGCTCCAGAGCAAGCTACGGCCTTTTGGGACCAAGGACAACCGATATGTATGTACAAAAACTGCCGAAACCCGAGGATTTGATGACAGCCCCAAGAGGGGATTTCCAAAAAATTGACACTTGTGTGACCGCCAAAATGTTCAACGCTCTGAATGGAACAGAGTATCTAGCCGATGGCGCCTCCCCGAGATGCACACTCTGGCAAGAGTGGTACCGGGCTTGGGGAACATGGCTATATGACTGCACGGGCCTGACAACGAATCAAACGATCAAAGGAACCCTGCAGGCATGGAAAGAGGCCCACACCAGGGACGACAGCTCAACCTGGTGGGGCCTACAGAAGGATGAAGTGTTAGAATGGGTGGTGCCATGTCTAACGCAAACCACAAACTACTGGGTGAAGTATCAGTACCTGGCCACAGTATACTCAAAAGAAAGAGACATCTGGCCTGGGGTTTGGAGCCGACCAGAACCATATATAGGCCCACGGCCCTGGAAGATGGAATGCAACCGAGGAAACACGACCTGCAACATCAGCCTGGCTGGGGGACATTGTGAGACTGTGCCAGGATGGAAAGACCATTGCCAGACACACTATGGAGCAGAATATGAAACCCACGTGCAAGAAGTAACCTGGGTGAAGGGTACAGACAAAAAATGGAGACGGTCAGGGCCTCTGACCAGCAGCTGTACCAACTTAATCCTGGGCCATCGCATGAAAGACAGAGTAAATGTGAACGGCCAAATCATTCCCCCAGTAACCGACCCTACAGTCTTTCTAGCTGAGGGCCACGCCTTCAGGAAAAGCCTCTGCGAGGGTAAAGAAGACAAAGGATTTGAATGGGTAGGGGCTAACCGCCTCTATGGGAACGGAACGTGCTACGAGCCAGAAGAACACTGGCTGAGTTGCGGGAGCGGCCGACGAGAACACGAGTGCAGTTGGATCGAACTTACAGGAGCCTCCATGGTCGGGACCGCAACCATCGTAGTGGAAGAATTGGCAGGGAAGATTGGAGAAGGATTCACGGTCATAAGGGGCTAGATGGGGAGTTTGTTCTCCTGGCTTTGGCCTTATTTGATGATGATAGTTGGAATTGTGATCGTGGGCCTAATAATCGGTGCCACCATTAAGGGCGGGGTAGCAGCCACTGTTGCCTCGTGCTTTAAGGGGAAGTTGAAGGAAAAAGGAGAAGTGAAGGAGAGACTCCTCCCACGGACAAGGGAGGAGTCGACCCACCTATAAAGGGTGAACCACTGGAGCGCCATAGCCATTGCAGACCCAGAACCTCAACCAAGAGCCTCATACTGAAATAAGAACGAATTATCCTAAATAGCCAAGATGATCAACGCCACCAACACCACAACCACTGAACCTTCAGAAATGACCACCTTCAGAGTGAGTATAACTGAAGCATTCCAGAACTCCTCTGACGCAGCACGCATCTGCAAGCCAGTGATCCGATTAACCGAACTGGACTTTTGGGTCCTTGAGATCATATGGTTCTTCTACTGTTGCATGGGCAAATGGTCCATAGATCAGCCGCTAAGAATACTAGCCCTAGCTGTAGGGTGTCTGAAAACAGTGATTGAAAACATCTATCGAGGATCAATGTGGCCCACCCTGTCCTGGTTCGCTACTTACCTCCTGGGGAGAGTCCACATCGACTCCACTCGCTTCGGTCTAGTAAAGGCCGGAATGGTGATCATCTGGTTGGGAATCGACGTCGCTGCAGTTTTCTACAACCCCCTGAAGCTGGTCTCGGCAATTGTCGAGGCCATGATGGCGTTTGCAGCCCTGGCGTATCTCGTGGTCATGACCATGGCTATGAAGGAAAGAGGAAGAGGGCGTTGGCTCCACAAGATCGGCGCCATTGCTCTTTGGGGCATAGGTTAGGGCATAACTGTCGCCATCTACTGGGCGGGTTCTGAATCATCGATCGGGATAGCAGCTTGGCTCATGATGTATGAGCCTCTGTTTCCAAGAAGGGATGGGCCTACAAGCCCAGGCCTAACACCTCCTCCAATGGTGTTGGCGTCTCCATGGCTGCATTCTCTGGCTGAAAGGCGCTCTACAGAGCGCTCCAATGCTGAGAGGGCACCTTAAAGAAGAATGAAAATAAGACCACCCCCTGCTTGCTAGCTTTGCTTGTAAAAACGCACTGAAAATGTAATAATTAATGAAGTCTTTGTGTTCAACATCATTCCAGGAAGATGCCCGCTGTATCTGCTGTGGGATCCCCCCGGAGCAGATATTGCACCTATGGGAGGTAACCCAGGCCCTATGGTGCACCCAGTGCTACCTGGGGCAGTTCCCGATAGGAGCAGCCAGCGGCATCTTCTGCAAGGGACGTACCCCTTATATACCTGCAATGAATGTGGTCGACTGTATGGAAGTAGAGACGAAGGCAAAAGCCGTGTGGAGTTCCGCTGAGAGAACCGCACCAGGGGTCCTGCTCTACACCGATGGTATATACTGCCCAGTATATACAAAAATATGGGAGTACCCTGATGGCACCCGAGTGTCCACCACCCACCTCACCGATGGCCGCTTCGTTGTCATTGGACCACGCCTGCGAACCAACTCCAGAAGAAGATAACGACGCAGCAAGCATCACGAGTGTGGAACACCGAGACATGGGCAGCCAGACGGAGACCGTAGGAATAATACCAAATCTGATGGGGATGTGGGGATATGACGAGGATTGCGGAGAGCTGGTGGAGGTTATCCCTGAAGGATTAGCGGTTCATCGCGGGTCCGAGGACGAAGCATCAACCAGCCCAGTCCCTACCCCAGCTTCCCTCTCCCCAGACAGCATTCTGGACCAGAATGTGATAGCCCTAGTTAGGAAAAGACTGTTGCAAGAGATGAGTCATAGAGGCATAATATAGGATAAAGCCTGGACTTGTCCGGACATGTTCAGGACCAAATGCCCACTCAAGTGGGTGGGGAGATGAGATCATGTATTGGACAGGAGGGGGCCGACAGCCCAAATGATGGATAAAAGGAGTGACTTGCAAACAGCAAACTGGGATTTCGACACGGGCGCCGTCCAAGTGCGCTGATGAGGAGATACGGATGATCGCAACTGATGTATTGAGGACTTCGTCTCTGTTCACGGAAAGAACACCGCTGTTCGTGGACAATAAGATTTAAAGACGGAGGTTTTCCTCTCCCCACTGCTCGATTCTTAACAACTGGACAACGGAGAAGACGCAGCAGCCTAGAAAGACTTTGTACTGAGTTTTGAGGACTGTTGAACGGACTTCGCTGCGAGAGCAGGAGGACCGAGGGTCTGGCCGGACCTTCACTCCTAACAACTCCAAAAGAACCTTTTCATCGCACCATTGGACATCCAGCTCCAACCGAGCCGTCTCGGCATCTAAAACGAATGAATATAATCGAAGAAGAAAATTAAAGTAACGAATCAAGTGTAGTAACGTTTTATGTGAGCTGTAGCTTAACCCTTGCAAACTAACTAAAATATAACCTGCAATAAATATCTAATCTGCATTTAAAGTAAATTTCTCAAGTGCATTCATTTGCTCAAGTAGTAAAAAGTTCCTCGTGGCAGTAAAAAGTTAAATCCATTGTATGTCTAACAACTGAGTTCTGTAAGGTTATCCTAGAAGACCGAATCCACTTAACAACCCCTTACGGTTTTAGAAAGAAGTCATCCTAGCCGTTAAAACCTAACCTGGCATTTACCAAGAGCACGGATCCATAAGAGGGAAGCTGCCATAACCGACGCGACTGGTGGGAGCGCCCGGGGCCAGGACTGGTCTCTCGGCCGAGCGCGCTCAGACCGGAGGAAGCAGGGTAGACGTCGGGAGTAACGGCAGTCAGCGGAGCCAGGCGAGTTCCCTCGCCAGAACACCAGCTCGACAATCTTTTAATAGAGAGCTGAGTCAGTAAGTAGCCCCGTATCGGGCCAGAGGTATCCCAGGATCTAACAGGACCCAGTCACCATTGTATAACTACATTTAATTGGTTACAATCCTCGTCTTTGGATTGGCCGGATATCCCTCTGATATCAATCTTACATAACTGATCATTTGTATAAACATGGGACAGAGTTCATGATTTGTTCAAAAATGTTAGTACAAACGAGACATGATGTGAAGATATGACCATTAATGATTTCCTACATTTTTTTAGAAGTGATCATTTGTACAAACATATAACAGGTGTGATTTTGAACAAAATACACAATCATTGTTAATAATTATTGTGAGGAATAATTAACATTGACATGTGATCAGACAGTCTCTTCACATATATTATTATTATTATTATTATTATTATAAGATGATCTGTGCAACAAGGAAGTTTGTATCAAACAAGTTGTTTTGTGAGTTCACAGGTAGGACCCAAACGCAAGACCACAGGAGACAGAAGTTACTATTAACAGGTTTTATTGAGACTGTGTGAAGGTGTGGAGCCCGTGGTCCGACACCCAAGTGGCAGATCGACAGTGTGAGGCCCGTGGCTCGACACCGGAGGGCTGGCAGCTTAACGTCGAGAGTAGTCCGTGTCACACAAGGAGGGCAGAGCGGCGGAGTTTAATCCGTACACACAATGAGGGCAGAGGACGCCACGGGGTTGACGCGGGTGAAAGACGGTACGACCTGACAACCCCAGACTGCAGGACCAGAGCTTATGTAGTGACAGGGGACTCATTAGTGGGCCCTGAGTCTGGTGTGTCACGCTGCAGGAGGTGATCGGCTGGAGTATCCTCAGCTGTGCACAATCAAGGGTGCGGCCATGGGAGGTGTCTGGAGGCAGAGGACAAACACAGAGCACATGGCACACAATAACAAACAGGGGAATGACAGAACACATGAGGAGAGGAGATCAGGGGAAACAGAGGTAACACCGAACAGGTCAGACAGGGATCCTGGATCCTGACACAAGTAGCCCGTCGAACTACACAGTACCCTTGAAGTAGCTCTCAAAAAGGTTGGTGACCCGTGTGGTAGATAGTGAACTAGCTTTTCCCCGCTACTGTCGCTAAAAACGAATTTCCCGGAAACTATATAGCTTTCTCCCGCATAAAAACAATGACAAACAAACAAAAACAGCGAGGCTCTCACGGTACTCCGGTACAAGAAACAAACATTTACAAATTATCGCTCAAACTCCGTGTCCCAAAAGTTCCAAAGTTCCTTAATGTAACACAAAACAGTGACAAATAAATCCCCAAAACAAAGTCAACAACAGGATCTCAGGATACTCAGCTTTGAATTGTGGCGAGACGCCGCGGTTCCTTGGCTCCACAGAACTCACGCTACCTCATCGCAGCCTGTGTAGCTGGTGGTCCTTTTTGCCGAATCCCAGTCCAGTCTCCCGCTTATTAAATCCGCAAAACATTTGCTTTGGATCCTTTAGCTGAGCAGTCACCGGTAAATCGTGCTCTCTGAGTTCACTAAACACCGACTGCTTCTCTCTATTCATATCCTGTGTAAACATTAAAGGCAACTGGTAACCTTCGTAAGTACAGCACTTTAAATATGTGAAGGATAACCAATAGGTTCCCCATTCACTGGCGGACACAAAGTCAGACTTCGGCGATCATTACACTATATCTGTTGCCGTTTCTTTTCGAGTTTTTTAAACTTCTCAAGTTTGTGTACAACTATTTTTGTACATCTGGAAGTAAAAACATAAATAGTTCAATCACCATGACAAAGGCACACACAGACAGCTTTGAATCTTAAATACAGAGATGATGGGAGTTAAACCTATGACAGGCATGTCCAAAGTCCGGCCCAATCACAATAATTGTTATTAATATGATCAATGTAATTTTGATGAGACAGTGTATAAACAACAGATGGTTGTTCATTTTTTATTTCCACTCTTCCTGAGATAATTAATTTTGTTTTAATGTCCAACACTGCCAAGATGTTTGACCCTGTGACCTATGCTACGGGGGTAAACATGTTGATAAGAAAATAACACATATGAGCCACCATTTAGATTTGACTGTTGGGAAAAATTTCTACAAACAAAAACTAAGAATCAGTAGTGAGAAGCATGACTCCCAGCAACAATCCTATAGAGTCATGCTAGTGTCAGCTCTACACCTGCAGTCACACATGCACTGCATGTTTGTATCCCCCTCCACACGTTCAGGTGGATACAAACACAGGACCGAAGTGACTAATCTACTTCAGCGTAATCTGTTTAGTGTGTGACTGAGAGTTTGGTAAACTCCAAACACTAATGTTATGTCATCCGAGTGCCAAAGTCGACACTGAGCATAGTTTCTTGAGAAACATGATGAAATAGAAATCTAAACAATATTAAGAATTCCTCACTACAGGAACAAATCATCTCAGCAAAGAACAGAATCAAAAAATAAAAAAATAACTCCAAAAGATCTCTGTACAGTTGTGAAATATAATAACATAAAACAATTTTATAACGGCATCTGTAGTTGTATCCAGCCCATTCTCACTCCCATCCATAGACTGCATAAGTAGTGAACTTAGTCCCTGAGACGTCACCCTTGGTTTGTGGACTAAGGCTTATTAGAGTGCACCATTATGCGCCATCTTGGTTTTTGGCTGTCGATAATTTGTTTTGGTACGGAATAAGACATTTTGAGCCAAAATTTTTTTTATGAACTGATGAACTGAAATGAATTTTATGAACTGAAAACAAACTGTGAAAGAGTCAAAGTTCTAAGATCAAAACACGAACAACTCCCAGATCAAAGAATGCTGTGGTAGCGAACTGTCAATTACATACACGGAATTATCGTCTGTTTTACTCGGAACGGGACCATATTTTACAAAATGATCATAACGCTGAATTGAAGAAAACTTGAAACTAGCTGCTGAGACCATTAACTTGCATGTTTACGTTTACTTCAGTAATAAATCAAGTGAGAATTAGGGTCATTTTCTCATAGGTTTCACCCTTTGAGAGCCATTAGAAGGAATGGAAGGTTAGGCACTTCTGCATTGGCTTCACATTTCAGACCCAGAGGTTGCCTCCTTCTCCCAACTCGTGAAACACGGCAGCTTAGTCAGTTTTTTCAATTCAATTCAGCTGAGTCAATTATGCAGCTTCACGTGTCTGCAGTTACGAGGGAAGTCAATAAGTGACATAGTATAAAAAGCAAGAATGTGTGGAATCACATGAGTCTACTGGACTGAGTGGGTTTCTCTCTACTGGACTCAATGGGTTCCCGTCTACTGGACTGAGTGGGTTTCTCTCTACTGGACTCAATGGGTTCCCTCTACTGGACTCAGTGGGTTTCCCTCGACTGCAGAGGTCCCCAACCTTTTTTGCACCACGGACCGGTTTCATGTAAGACAATATTTTCACGGACCGGCCTTCAAGGTGTGGCGGAAAAACACGACGAAATAAAATGATACGATCGGCATGAAAACAAATATAAAATGCATCAAAAATACAACTCACCTGAGCTTGTTTCTCTGCAACGAGACGGTCCCATCTGGGGCTAATGGGAGACAATGACACCCGAAGTCTGTTCCTGATGTCCATCTACTCCGTGATTTAGTTTTGATTGCTGTCACTGCAGAACATCCCGCTTCACAAAGAGGATGTGTGAAATGGAAGCAGGGTTTTGCTTTAGTGGCGATCTCAGGATACTCAGCTTTGATTTCAATCCTAAACACGAGCAGAGTTGTTGTCTCAAACATACTTTTAAGGCCACCGTCATTTACAATCTCCAGCAGCTGATCTTCCTGTCGCCACATATTCTGCAGAGCGGGCTTGGCGTAAGAATTACTCCTGATATTGTCTGTTAAATTCTTCTGACTCGGTAAGGTAAGGAGACCGCGCAAGCGGTGCGAGAGGAAGCAAAAGCGGGGAAAGCGTGGAGGTATCCGGGCTAGGCTAGCGGCTAGCCCACACAAGCCGGCAATTCCAACATTACTCATGGCAAATGTCCGTTCACTGGACAACAAGATGGACAATATACGGCTACTCAGAACCAAGCGTGAGGTGAGGGACTGCTGTGTTTACGTGTTCACGGAAACATGGCTCCACCACAACATCCCGGACTCCGCTATTCAACTGGACAAGCTAACATGCTACCGAGCAGACAGAGACATAGTTAGCGTGGGAAAGTCCCGCGGCGGCGGTGTGTGTGTTTACATCAGTGATGCTTGGTGTCGAGACTCTATTGTTGTTAACCAACACTGTTCCCCGCTGGTGGAGTTTATGGTTTTAAAGTGCCGTCCTTTTTACCTGCCGAGGGAGTTTTCAGCCATTCTACTGGTGGCTGTTTATATACCTCCGAGCCCCAACAACAAGGACAGAGAGGAGGCACTCAGTGAACTTTACAGAGCCATCAGTGAGCAACAGACAGCACACCCAGACGGCATTCTCATCGTTGCTGGAGACTTCAACCATGCTAACCTAAAAACTGTTCTGCCTAAAATATACCAGCATGTTGATTTTCCAACCAGGGAAAACAACAAATTAGACCTAGTCTACACATCGATCAAGGGAGCGTACAAGGCGTCCCCCCTCCCCCACATTGGCCTCTCCGACCACCTCACTGTCTTGCTGAAACCGGCCTACAGAGCAAGGGTAAAGGTTACCAAACCGGTTTCAAAACAGGTACGGGTGTGGCCAGAGGACAGTACTGCTGCACTTCAGGACTGCTTTGGTACTACAGACTGGGACATGTTCAAGCAGGCAGCCACCTACAACCATCACATTAACATTCAAGAATACACAGAGACAGTCACAGGTTACATCACCAAGTGCATTGATGATGTAACTACCACCAGAGCCATCACCATCCGAGCCAACCAGAAGCCATGGCTGACAGGGGAGGTCCGCACACTGCTCAAGGCTCGCGACACCGCCTTCAGAGCTGGAGACCCAGCTGGGCTGGGAGCAGCCAGGGCTGACCTGTGCCGTGGCATCAGGAAAGCTAAACGACTGTACACCAGGAAAATCACAGGACATTTCAAAGACAGCAGGGACTCACGGAGCCTGTGGCAGGGCATTAGGACCATAACGGACTACAAACTACCGCCACAGACCTGTGACAGTCACACCTCCCTGCTTAACAACCTCAATGGCTTCTTTGCACGCTTCGAAGCACAGAACAACACACCTGCGCAGAAAACCACCCCCCCCCCCCACCGACGACCAGGCTCTGTGCCTGTCCCCAGCCAGTGTGAGGAGCACACTGCTGAGGATTAATACCCGCAAGGCTGCGGGACCTGACAACATTCCTGGTCGTGTGCTGAGGGACTGCGCAGAGGAGCTCACGGATGTCCTCACCGACATCTTTAACACCTCCCTGAGCCAGGCTGTTGTTCCCACGTGCTTCAAGGAAACCACCATCATTCCTGTGCCGAAGAAGTCATCTCCAGCCTGCTTCAACGACTACCGCCCCGTCGCATTGACTTCTACCATCATGAAGTGTTTCGAAAGGCTGGTCATGAAGCAGATCAAATCCACCCTTCCTCCCTCCCTGGACCCGTTTCAGTTTGCTTACCGAACTAAACGGTCCACAGAGGATGCAATCTCCTCCGCTCTACACCCAGCCCT
Source organism: Melanostigma gelatinosum (assembly GCF_949748355.1). Taxonomy (NCBI): domain Eukaryota; kingdom Metazoa; phylum Chordata; class Actinopteri; order Perciformes; family Zoarcidae; genus Melanostigma; species Melanostigma gelatinosum. The sequence continues at coordinate 27,901,635 of NC_136640.1, forward strand.
CACACACCTGGACACTAAGAACTCCTACGTCAGAATGCTGTTCATAGATTTCAGCTCAGCATTCAATACAATCATCCCCCAGCAGCTTGTGTGTAAACTTACACACCTGGGCCTCAGCCCCTCTCTCTGCAACTGGTTGTTGGACTTCCTCACAGAGAGACCACAAGCTGTTCGGGTCAACAACAACACTTCGAACACACTAACACTGAGTACGGGGGCCCCCCAAGGTTGTGTGCTCAGCCCCCTTCTCTTCACCCTGCTGACCCATGACTGTAAACCCAACTACAGCTCCAACCACATCGTGAAGTTCGCTGACGACACTACCGTGGTAGGTCTCATCAGCCACAACGATGAGACTAACTACAGGAAGGAAGTGAACCAGCTGGTCCGTTGGTGCCAAAATAACAATCTCTTCCTCAATGTGGGGAAAACAAAGGAGATTGTTGTTGACTTCAGGAGAACCCACTCCCAACCCCCCCTCCCTCTGACCATCAATGGTGCTGCTGTGGAGCAGGTGAGCAGCACCAAATTCCTGGGTGTGACAATCACAGATGACCTCACCTGGAACAGCAACACCACTGCACTGGCAAAGAAGGCCCAGCAACGCCTGTACTTCATCAGGAAGCTCAAGCGAGCAGGAGCCCCCCCCCCCATCATGCTCTCATTCTACCGAGGCGCCACTGAGAGCATCCTCAGCAGCTGCATCACGCTGTGGTTCGGAAGCTGCACCGCCTCCAACCGCAAGAGCCTGCAGCGCATTGTGAACTCTGCCCAGAGGATCATCGGAGTCTCACTCCCTACACTACAGGACATTTACAACACCCGCCTCACCCGCAAAGCACTCGGCATTGCGGGTGACCCCACCCACCCCTCCAACAGCCTCTTCAGCCTCCTGCCTTCAGGGAGAAGGTTCCGCAGTCTCCGTTCGAGCTCTACCCGGCTGAGGAACAGCTTCTTCCACCAGGCGGTCAGGATGCTGAACTCTCTCCCTCCCTCTCTCCTCTCGCTCCCCCTCTCTCCCCCCCTGCCATCTCTCCCCTGACCTCTCTACCCTCCCCCTCACCCACCTTTCGCCACTGCCTCAAATGGAACATACCAGGACATCTACTCCCCCTCACACCCCTTCCCTCATCCAGCACCAGTCACTTTTTCTATTTATTTATTTTAATTTTTTATTCTCTGCTGCTACGAACAAATACCCCCCTCACACACCCTTCCCTCATCCAGCACCAGTCACTTTTTATTCTCTGCTGCTACTTGTTAATCCTTTATCTAGGCCCTTATGTTCTTAACTTTATTCTATTTTTTCTATTATATGTTATATGTTCATGTCTATATTACACTGTGGGACTGCGAGAAACGGCATTTCGAATTTTCTGTATGCATAACACATGTGGAAACTTTGACAATAAAGTGAACTTTGAACTTTGAACTTTGAACTTTGACTCCTTAGTGGCCTTTTCCCCTTTGCAAAGAAGCTCTCCAAAAGTTATTTCCTAATTTTCACAAGTTTGCGGGCTTAATTTTTGAGGTAACGTATCACGTGACCGACAAGCGTCTTGACGTGTGTCAAGAGGCACAGGCGGATGAAATTGAGAGAGAATCTGGTCATTTTTCAAAATAAAACTTCTTTCAGACTCTGATAATCAATAAAACGGAAATAATATAATCTGTATTTTTTCTTTCTGTGCGGCCCGGTACCAAATGATAGACAGATAGATATGTACTTTATTTATTCCCAGGGGGAAATTTGTATGTTACAGCAGCAAGACACACCAATTAGCAAAGTAGCAGAGTAACCAAAAATATTAAGTATTAAAAAATGCACAATAGAATAACAGAGTAGGACAAATTAAAATATCAGAATATAGAATATATAAGACAAAACAACAAAAATGCACAGTATATACAATGAAATAGAATAGTATTGAATTATCTGACTAGGTGAAGAACAGTAGTGCAAAAGTCAACCCCAGCAAATAACAGTGAAGCAGTGTGTAGTTATGTGGAGGATGATCTGGCCAGAGCTGTTTTATTGTAAAGTGTTATTGCAGTGGGCAGGAATGTTCTCCTGTATCTTTCCTTGTGACAGCGGAGCTGGATCAGTCTGTTGGAGAAAGTGCTCCGCTGTCCCTGCAGGAGGTGGTGGAGAGGGTGGTCCGGGTTATCCAATATGGATGATAGTTTCTTCAGTGTCCTCCTCTCCACCACCTCTTCCAGATAGTCTTGTTTGCAGCCAATGATGGAGCCGGCCTTCTTAACCAGTTTGTTCAGTCTGTTGGTGTCTCTGGCTCCAATGCTGCTCCCCCAGCAGACTACGGCGAAGTACAGTGCACTGGCCACAACAGACTGGTAGAACATCTCCAGCATCTTGCTGCACACGTTGAAGGATCGAAGTTTCCTCAAGAAAAAGAGTTGACTCATCCCCTTCTTGTACAGAAGCGTTGATGTTGGTCTGCCAGTTCAGTCTGCTGTCGATGGAGACACCCAGGTACTTGTACTCCTCCACCATGTCTACATCCTCTCCCAGAACTTTCACCGGTTGTGGAGCCATCATCTTCCTCCTGAAGTCGACCACCATCTCTCTGGTCTTGGCCACGTTCAGACGCAGGTGATTTCTACCGGCCCACTCCACAAAGTCATCCACTACTGCCCTGTACTCCTCCTCCCGTCCGTCCATCCCTTATACACCCGACCACTGCAGAGTCATCCGAGAACTTCTGCAGATGGCATGACACAGAGTTGTACTGGAAGTCAGTGGTGTACAAGGTGAACAGGAAGGGAGACAGAACAGTTCCCTGTGGGGCTCCAGTATCACTGACCACCGTATCAGACAGCACACTGCCCAGTGGGACAAACTGTGGTCTGCCTGTGAGGTAGTCAGTGATCCAGGAGACGGTGGACGCATTCACCCCCACCACCCCACCGCTTCTCAGTCAGCAGCACTGGTTGGATGGTGTTGAATGCACTGGAGAAATCAAAGAAAGTGATTCTCACAGAGCCACCGGATCCATCCAGGTGCGACTGAGCTCGTTGCAGCAGGTAGATGATGGCGTCGTCCACCCCCACATGAGGCTGGTATGCAAATTGCAGAGGGTCCAGTGAGGATTTCACCTGCGGCCGGAGGTGGGCCAAGACCAGCCTCTCCAGCACCTTCATCACATGAGGGCAACAGCTGGATGGCGCAGGTCTTCAGGGCCCTGGGGCTGATGCCATCAGGTCCCGCAGCCTTGCCTTGGTGGAGTCTCTCCAGCTGTCTTCTCACCTGGCCAGTCGTCACAGAGAGAGAGGGGGGGGGTCATTATGTCGGTGGTGGCAGGGCCCTTTGAAGTGGAGGGCTCTGAGTCCATGCAGCTCACCAGAGGGGACAGAGGGTGCTCTGTCCCCTCTGGTGAGCTGCATGGACTCAGAGCAGGACTGCTTTGAGTCAACTGACAGAGGGGGCTCTGTCCCCTCTGGTGAGCTGCATGGACTCAGAGCCCTCCACTTCAAAGGGCCCTGCCACCATCGACATAATGACCCCCCCCCCTCTCTCTCTGTGACGACTGGCCAGGTGAGAAGACAGCTGGAGAGACTCCACCAAGGCAAGGCTGCGGGACCTGATGGCATCAGCCCCAGGGCCCTGAAGACCTGCGCCATCCAGCTGTTGCCCTCATGTGATGAAGGTGCTGGTGTGGTGTGTGGAGGAGACAGATGAGGGCTCTGAGCTAAACCTATTGAAGTGACTGTTAAGCTCGTTGGCCCTCTCCAGGGAGCCCCCTGGTTGTCTGCCTCCAACCTTGAAGCCGGTGATCTGCTTCATCCCCATCCACACCTCCTTCACATTGTTCTGCTGGAGTTTGGCCTCCAGCTTCCTCCTGTAGGAGTCCTTGCACTCTCTAATCTTTATCTTCAGGTCGTGCTGAACTCTCCTGAGCTCGTCCCTGTCCCCAGACCTGAAAGCTGCTTTCTTCTTATTAAGAACAGCTTTCAGGTCACTGGTGATCCATGGCTTGTTATTCGGGAAGCAGCGTACAGTCTGGGATGGTATGACGTTTTTTTCACAGAATTTTATGTATTCTGTGATACAGTCCGTCATGCTGTTGAGGTCCTCCCCATGTGATCCACAAAGAACATCCCAATCAGTTGACTCAAAGCAGTCCTGCAGAGCATCATTGAGCCTCCTGAGACCACCTCCTCACAGTCCTGGTGGTCACAGGCAGCCTCTGCACCAGAGGAACATACTTTGGTGTTAACAGGATCAGGTTGTGGTCGGACCTGCCAAGGGGGGGAGGGCAGTAGCACTGTATGCCTCATTTGCATACAGTAAGTCCAGAGTTATATTGTTCCTTGTGGGGCAGTCAACATACTGGTGAAAAGTTGGCAGGGCTTTATCCAGGGTGGTGTGATTAAAGTCTCCAGTAATTGCCAGAAAAGCACCAGCATGTTGACTCAGCAGTCCAGATACAGTGGAGTGGATGGTGTCCACTGCTGCCTCAGCGTCAGCTGATGGGGTGGATGTACACAGCCACAACAATGGCAAATAATATGGACGCATCCCCACGGCTAACAGTTCAATGTCCGGGCTGCAGAAGCGTTCCTTCACACACACGTGATCGGGATTGCACCACCTCTCGTTCACATACACGGCAATCCCGCCTCCTCTTGTTGATAAAATTAGCTTATATGCAGCTTTAATTAGCAGCTAGCTTATATACAGCTTAATCAGCAACTAGCTTATATACAGTTTAATTAATCACTAGCATATTTGTAGTTTTAATAACCATTAGCTTATGCAGCTCTATTAGCCACTCATACAGTGCCCACAGCACACACAAGGGCCAGGAAGAAGAAGGAGGGAGATTACTGACTTAACTGCGCCACAAGGAACAGGCCGCCATCTTTAGAGAAGATAAGGAAGGAACAATAGATAGTGAGATGCAGGGACAACGCCCTAAGTAGTCTCCCCTCTTCTTTACAACTTGCTTCCCAGGTCCGCTCTCATGCAACATTTCACACACACTGATAGAAGAAACGCCTTCTGGGAGGGGCCAAGTTGAACGGACGTTCAAGGTCTCCACCCAGGTGTCATACACATACAAATGTGCCACGCCTGCATCTTTGATTTTGACAAATGGACATCAAGGGGAGGGACCCTATATTAAGCTTCACACTGCCGTGTCCAAGTGTGTCTCATGGTGAATCTCTGCGAAGTGCAACCATTAGCACCCATGCATGTTTAATTGCTGGGCTGAATAACTCTGTTGATAAATAAATCTATTGCTTTGATATAACTATACGCCTTTTGAGAGCTTCTGTTTCATTCTTAAATCCGCTCTAGGTGTGAAAGATAGCTTTATTTTCACAACACTCTCTAATTACCGCTCAGTGTAACATCTCTGTCCGCCCGAACAGTCCTGAAGCCGGGCACCGACGCACTGTGGTCCAGGAAATCTGCGTGCAGCCATGTCTCCGAAAAACACATGACGCTGCACTCACGGAAGTCCCTCTCAGTCTTTACCAGCGCACCGAGTTCATCCATCTTATTCGCCAAAGACCTCACATTCCCCGTTACGATCGCCGGTACCGAAGGTTTGTACTTCCTCCTCTTCGCCCTCCGCTTAGCGCCCGACCTGCAGCCCTGAGCCTTTCTCCGTAGCTCCGCCGGGATCTCATGCCTGGCGCCGGCCAGCGGCCGCAGTTTCCTCAGCGCGATCAGCTGATCATGGGAGTAAACAATGGACCCACTCATTGTTGTTCAAGAAAAGTCACAGAAAGCCACGGGAAAGTTGACAAAACAGTTACAGTACGTTGTCTGACCGTAAGAACCAAACGTTAAGGAAAAATAAAAAATAAAAAAGCGGGGAAAGAGTGAAAAAAGACTAAAATTAAAACACACAGGGTAGCTGCTGCAACAGGCTACAGCTGGCACGGCGCCATTTTGCAATGATCCACGGCCCGGTACCGGTCCACGGCCCGGTGGTTAGGGACCACTGCTCTGCTGGACTCAATGGGTTGCTGGAAGCATTGCTGGTTAATTAGGAAGTGCCCTCCTACGAGTGAATTCCGCAGTATATGTGACTGCTCCTTTTCCTCTTCCCCAAACAAGGATTTGATCGCTGAATGGAGACGTGGCCCGGATCTTCACGCCGATTGCTTTGAATTTCTTGTGTTCGGACAGTAGCATAAAATGATACAAATGTCATACATGTCATACACCCATGCATACAGTGCTGGCAGGGATACAAGGGGCCCCTGCCAATTTACCGTGGGCACAGCCTTCGGGAGCAACTTGGGTCAAGGCCATGTCCTCACTACTCCGTGTCTAGTTGGATGCAGAGTTGTCAAATAGAAACGATCTCCGTCCACACGGGAGTTTCAGCATTATTCTCAAGTTGATCTGCATCCACACAGCAGCCTTCGAAGGCGGACAGCACGTGACCATTAACGTACACGTGACGGTGTAAACAGGAAGTGGATTGCTTTCTTAGTTAAAAAAAAATACGAGTAATAAAGTAGTCTTTAATAATGAAAGGTTGTATTTGATACTCAAGATCTTCCTCTAAAATCTTCCTCTATAAACTCAAACAGACACAGTTCGTGGAAAGTTTTAGAAGTTTTATTTTTCAGACATAGTTACAGCGCTGCGGGTCTATCTCTCTCTCTCTCTCTCTCTCTCACATCAACTTTACTTTAAAATCAACACTTACACGTAAACATTTACTAGATTATGGTCCATAAATGTGGTCAACACACACTCGCTTCCTCTGTGTTGTTGTCTGTTGTTGCCATGGGGGCTGATGAATGTACCGTTAGCTCCGCCATTGAGGTATTCCTTCATGAGATATGGCATCAGGGGATAAGCTGGATCACCCAGCAGAGAAACAGGGACATCATCTTCGCCCTCTATCAATTATTTAGGGCATGGGGGAATTGCTCCATCTTTTAGGGCACAACATCATGCAACAGGTCCGACTCGCTTTTAACATCGATTTTAACATTACCGCCAATGGGGAAATGCTAACCGCGATTAGCATTAGCGAATATAATATATCTTCGTACATCTTTTCATGCTCCATAAAGAAAAACTTGCAGACTAAGGTCTCTCAAGGCTACCAAACGGATGAAGTAAAACAAATCAGCGTCGATCACTCGTCTCTCACTCGTCTCTCACTCGTTTCCTCTGTGTTGTTGTCTGTTTGTAGCTCGTAGCTCTGAATAGCATTTATTGCTAACTGTGGCTTCAGACAGCCGCTCCGTGGGGGCTGATCGCCGATGGTCACGCAGCTAGAATAACAGCTGCTTCCTCCACATATATGCAGACTTTTTATTGCACAACAGCTGCTAGTATGCAACAGGTAATACAGCGTGCACAAAACTGGCGCTCCATGTACGGCTGATAGCGTCTCTGGACTTGGGAATTGTCGCTGGTCGCCCGGCTGTTTGTTTTCTTCCGGGTACGGGTCACGTGATAGTGAGTGTGACGAATCAGGGACAGAGACATCATGGTTGCCAAGAACCAATCCAGGAGCGAACACGGGTGTGGGCGTAATTTTTTTAGAACCACATCCGTGTCCGACCGTCTACACTCAACCAAAACCCCGGAGTTTTCAAATACCTACCTTTTGCAATGAAAACTTCCAAAGCTTGGACTGCTGTTGCCGTGGCTTGGCGGCCATTTTACATAATTTTGTAACTGGACTGTACTTGGTCAACACTTTTGGCATTGAAAAGTACAATAATAAAGTTATTCTAAAGTTAAAGTCATTAAAGTGTTAGCTCTACTTTTGACAGTACTACATTTGTCTGACAGCTTTAGTTACTCTAGATTTCGATTATTAGAACAAAACAAATCAACCAAAAATGAGGATTTATTATTACTACCCATTTATTAACTACCCAGCAGTATAGAACATCATTGAAATTAGTTCCACCTTTACTAGCTGCAACATTAACGTGATGAACACATTAATGCATCAATAAATATAATACAATACCAATGTATATTATTCTGCATATTGAGTACTTGATGATAATACTCGAGTCTAGATTTGAGATCCGCTCCATCCAAAGTGGGATGAATGCCGTCTCTCCTAATCAGACCAGGTTTCCCCCGGAAAGCCTGCCAATTATCTATGAAGTGGAGCGGCTTCCATCTGTTGATGGAAAGACCCCGGAAGGGCAGCTTGTGGCTGTATTTTATTTTATTTTCGGCTGTGACGACAACTATTTAAAAATACTCCTGAAAACCAAGCTGAGCAACAGGAAAATCGAGCTGCTTGTCTACAGGTAGCAGTCATTCCCCTGATCCCTTTGTGTTTGAGATTCAGCTTCTGTGACTGCAGCAGGGCTCAGGTGGAGGCCAGCTGGGCTGACATAGCTGAGAACAGCTGGGGCGTGATGAGACATGCAGCACCTCAACACACTGCAGGTTTATTTGGGTCACTTCAAGACTCACAGAGACAGCAGCAGCACGGACACACAGATTATAAAACCTTTTTTTAAATTAACGGATAAACTCAACACGCCTTCTGCTGAACATCTACTGATTAATGTTGTATTACACAATAGTTCAAATAATAATGAATTCATCAATAAACTGACTTCTTCAGGATCTGGGGTAACGCTTTATATTACGGTCCTCGTATACAGGTTATTTAGTAGGAATGAAGGTCCTTGTAAGTCACATAGCATGCTTGTTAACAGTATTATGTTTTAATAACACCATATAAGTGTTATTAAAACATGAATTAAAACATAGCATTATAAGCATGTTTATTGTTAGATTATAATAGTGTAGTCACACCAGAAGCAAAGCAAACCTTTGGTTGCGTCACTCATGTTGAGTTGAAATATTTCAACTATCTGCATTAGGATGTGTTGTGAAAGCCTATCAGTGTTGAAATTCCCCTTCTGTCGTCACTGGCGTGCTGACGTTGTTGAAACAGAAATGAAAATTTTAAAATATTTAAGCCGTCTGTGGACAAGCTGTACAGAGCCTGTATATAACACTATATGTGAAGAGTGTTAGATCCTGGGGTACTTCTGGCCCGATACGGGGCTACTTACTGACTCAGCTCTCTATTAAAAGATTGTCGAGCTGGTGTTCTTGCGAGGGAACTCGCCTGGCTCTGCTCACTGCCGTTACTTCCGACGTCTACCCTGCTTCCTCCGGTCTGAGTGCACTCGGCCGAGAGACCAGCCTGGCCCCGGGCGCTCCTACCAGTCGCGTCGGTTATGGCAGCTTCCCTCTTCTGGATCCGTGCTCTTGGTAAATGCCAGGTTAGGTTTTAACGGCTAGGATTACTTCTAAAACCGTAAGGGATTGTGAAGTGGATTCGGTCTCTAGGATAACCTTACAGAACTCAGTTGTTAGACATACAATGGATTTAACTTTTTACTGCCACGAGGAACTTTTACTACTTGAGCAAATCAATGCACTTGATAAATTTACTTTAAATGCAGATTAGATATTTATTGCAGGTTATATTTAGTTAGTTAGCAAGGGTTAAGCTACAGCTCACTTAAAATGTTACTACACTTGATTCGTTACTTTAATTTTCTTCTGAGATTATACTCATTAGTTTTAGATGCCGAGACGGCTCGGTTGGAGCTGGATCTTCAATGGTTCGGTGAAAAAGTTGTTTTGGAGTTGTTAGGAGCGAAGGTCCGGCCGGACCCTCGGTCCTCCTGCTCTCGCAGCGGAGTCCGTTCAACAGTCCTCAAGGCTCAGTACAAAGTCTTTCTAGGACTGCCGCGATCCTCCGTTGTTCAGTTGTCAAAGTCGAGCAGTGGGGAGAGGAAAATCTCCGTCTTTCAATCTTTGTCCACGAACAGCGGTCTTCTTTCCGTGAACAGAGACGAAGTCCTCGAATACTTCAGTGGCGATCGTCCGTATCTTCTTCTCAGAGCGTCTGGACGGCTCGTGCAGAAATCCCCTTTTGGGGCTTGCAAGCGTCTCCTTTTATCCTTGATTTGGGCTATCTGTTCCCCTCCCTCCTATTCTGAACCCATGATCCTTTCCCCACCCTCTTGCCCGTGTGAGTCATCTCTTGCAGCAGAATTCCAAGTCCCATGACTGTTTTCCTGACTTACGCCCAAAATATCTGTTCCTGACTCACTCGGTCTGCTGACACACCATGACAAACACTTTTTCCACATCTCAGCTCCGATACACAGAACATTATTATAATCAGTTTTTACATTTGTTAAATCACTCTATGCATTAAACATTCATTATATAATGATCATAAACCTTATCTTTCGATTATACTTTAACTATTGATTTCTAAGTACATGCTTCAAGCTTTTATATCCTGACTTTCCCCTGAACGTGTCTGAGTATCCAAGGCGGCTTTCTCTGTGAGCTCAACTCTTCTCGACACCCCCTTCTTGAGGTCTCAGGCTGCCGCATTGTGCCCCAAGTAGTCCTCAAGGAACTCGTCGTTGTCTTCGGCGGTGATCTTGTGGAGTCAACGCCCTCTTCCTCTTTCCTTCATAGCCATGGGCATGACCAAGAGGTACGCCAGTGCTGCAACCGCCATCATGGCCTCGATGATTGCCGAGACCAGCTCCAGTGGGTTGTAGAAAACTGCAGCGACGTCGATTCCCAACCAGATGATCACCGTTCCGGCCTTTACTAGACCGAAGCGGGTGGAGTCGTTGTGGATTCTCCCCAGGAGGTAAGTTGCGAACCAGGACAGGGTGAGCCACATTGATCCTCGATAGATGTTTTCAATCCCTGTTTTCAGACACCCTACAGCTAGGGCTAGTATTCTTAGCGGCTGATCTATGGACCATTTGCCCATGCAACAGTAGAAGAACCATATGATCTCAAGGACCCAAAAGTCCAGTTCGGTTAATCGGATCACTGGCTTGCAGATGCGTTCTGCATCAGAGGAGTTCTGGAATGCTTCAGTTATACTCACTCCGAAGGTGGTCATTTCTGAAGGTTCAGTGGTTATGATCTTGGTGGCGTTGGTCATCTTGGCTATTTAGGATAATTTGTTCTTTTTCAGTATGAGGCTCTTGGTTGAGGTTCCGGGTCTGCAATGGATATGGCGCTCCAGTGGTTCACCCTTTATAGGTGGGTAGACTCCTCCCTTGTCCGTGGGAGGAGTCTCTCCCTTACTTCTCCTTTTTCCTTCGACTTCCCCTTAAAGCACGAGGCAACAGTGGCTGCTACCCCGCCCTTAATGGCAGGACAGATTATTAGGCCCACGATGACAATTCCAACGATCATCATCAAATAAGGCCAAAGCCAGGAGAACAAACTCCCCATCCAGCCCCTTATGACCGTGAATCCTCCAATCTTCCCTGCCAATTCATCCACTACGATTGTTGCGGTCCCGACCATGGAGGCTCCTGTTAGTTCGATCCAACTGCACTCGTGTTCTCGTCGGCCGCTCCCGCAACTTAGCCAGTGTTCTTCTGGCTCGTAGCATGTTCCGTTCCCATATAGGCGGTTAGCCCCTACCCATTCAAATCCTTTGTCTTCCTTACCCTCACAGAGGCTCTCCCTGAAGGCGTGGCCCTCAGCTAGAAAAACTGTAGGGTCTGTTACTGGGGGGATGATTTAGCCGTTCACATTTACTCTGTCTTTCATGCGATGGCCCAGGATTAAGTTGGTACAGCTGCTGGTTAGAGGCCCTGACCGTCTCCATTTCTTGTCTTTATCTTTCTTGCAGGTTCCCTCTTGCACGTGGGTTTCATATTCAGCTCCATAGTGTTTCTGGCAATGGTCTTCCCATCCTGGCACAGTCTCACAATGTCCCCCGGCCAGGCTGATGTTGCAGGTCGTGTTTCCTCGGTTGCATTCCATCTTCCAGGGCCGTGGGCCTATATATGGTTCTGGTCGGCTCCAAACCCCAGGCCAGATGTCTCATTCTTTCGAGTATACTGTGGCCAGGTACTGATACTTCACCCAGTAGTTTGTGGTTTGAGTTAGACATGGCACCACCCATTCTAACACTTCATCCTTCTGTAGGCCCCACCAGGTTGAGCTGTCGTCCCTGGTGTGGGCCTCTTTCCATGCCTGCAGGGTACCTTTGATCTTCTGATTCGTTGTCAGGCCCGTGCAGTCATACAGCCACGTTCCCCAAGCCCGGTACCACTCTTGCCAGAGTGTGCATCGTGGGGAGGCTCCGTCGGCTAGATACTCTGTTCCATTCAGAGCGTTGAACATTTTGGTGGTCACACAAGTGTCAATTTTTTGGAAATCCCCTCTTGGGGCTGTCATTAAATCCTCTGGTTTCGGCAGTTTTTGTACATACATCTCGGTTGTCCTTGGTCCCAAAAGGCCGTGGCTGGCTTTGGAGTACCCCTGCGTGAAGGCCCCCTTGAAATGCTTCAGCTGGGTTATCCATATCCCGGGCAGGGTTTTGTTGAGCCACTCCTCGTGCTGGGCATTAGGTTGGGGTAGATAGATGTTCTTATGAGCCTGATACTGTGGTTTGTTAACCGGAGTTATTATGAAGTAATTCTGCCCTTCGCAATAAAAGAACACATTCCAGAAGCACTTATCTAGGAGAGGTAGCTTGTTCGTTTTACATTCTCTCGTCCATATCCTGCTCCTATTTCTCCGAAGACTGTCACTCGTCTTGAATCGTGGCGGCGGCTGCCATTCTTTGTCCTCTTGAGCCATAGGTAGTACTTCCTCCTCTTCCTCCTGGGTGACATTGTCGGCTCGGCTGGTGATGTTGTGCTGCTGCTGGTTGGTGGTGGTGTTACCTAGTGGCCTCACTTTAACTTTAAACCGCCGGGGTTTACGTCGCGGTGGTGTGGCCTCGCAGGTGAGATTGTAGTGTCCCCAGAACATCCCTTCTGCCGGTAAAATCGTCAAACACGTATCATTGCGGTGGCTCGCTGCATATGTTACCTCGGGTTTCCAGTATCCCTCGTTCCCTTGCTCTGCCCATGAGACACATGCCCATGAACAGTACCAGCCTGGGACACTGTTTTCAGGGTAGATCCAATTACACTGTGCCCTTTTTTCTTCTCTTGCTTTCTGCATCATAATCGTAATCTTCATCTCCGCTCCCTGCGTAGATATGTCATCTATTCTCCATGTCGAATTCTCTATTACCTTCTGGAATTCACCTGCCCAATCTGCTCCTTCACCCGTCTCGTTGATTTTCTGTTCCCAGATAGTCATCCACGCGATGATGGTAGCCGTCAGGTTCGGTGCCGTCCCACCCCCTCTGTTCGGGCTAGAGATGATCTCTATGGTGAAGTTTTACCACAATAGAGATCAGATAGAGAATTGACCTTTAGAATGTTAGGCATCTATTTTAATGTATTGTTGTAGATCAGGGGATTGTGTGGTAGAGTGAGGGGCGGAGTCGCCTATCTTGCAGTGATGTGGAGGTCCTCGTTAGTGGCAGGGTATATAAGGCTGCCATGATTACATCTATATACAATATCTATTATATATATGTTTTTAGTCCATTAGCCACTTCACTAGCTCTCCTCCGGTCATTCAACACAGATTGGTTGTTCACAATGTAACATTATCAGAGATAAACTACTATAAAAGCATAAATGTCCTGATCACATATTTTACTGAACATTGGCAGATAACGACATCGGTAAAACTTTAAACACTGTTATGGTTAAGGTAAACTGGTATCAATCAGCGGTTCACATGTGTGCTGAACCGTGAGGGTGGATCCGTACAGATCACGGATCGACAACGATCTGTTACACCACTAATGACTAATGACGACAACAGTACTTAGCAAAGAGCCAATCAAATTACAGCACAGTGTTGGGATCTGACTATATGGCTTCGACATGTGCTGTGGAACAAAGAGAGTCAGGCCTTCCATTTTGCAAGCAAAGGTTTCATCCTGATTGTGGTTTGATGAGAGCAAACCTCCTCTGAAGGAATTTCACATTAGGGTGTGAATTTCCTCCCCCCCCCAAAAAACTGCATTCCTGAAGTCACCTGAATGCACCGCTGTAATCTCATTGGCCGAGAGCCAAGACACCCCAGGACCCCTGTAGTTCAGCAACCGTTCTACAAAACTCCCTGCAGCTCACACCTCAATGCTTTTTCCCATCGACCTCCGTCGAGCTAGGGAGCACACCAACGTTGCTCCTCTTTTCAACCAAAACCGAGGTTTTCACAGTTATATTCGCTGGCCGAATTCACCAAACTGTCTATTTTATCTTTGTTCGCATCCACGAAGCGAACCCTTTGAATCCTGCAGAAGTGAAGAAGCAGACTTCTTCAGAACGAGAGACAGAGAGCTTCCACTCCCCACTCTCCACCAAACGCCTCGTCTGCTCCGGCCATAAGGACGCGAAACTCCCTTATCCAGACGACAGCGAATCCTTCTCACCGAGAGAAACACGGCATCCGACGCCGCTGCACGAGCCCACTGAAGCTCCGAAGAAACCCCCCCAGAAGACTCCCCTCCATCACCACGATTGAATCGTACCGTAAGGCAACAGAGAGTCTGGGCAGAGTTAGAGAGAGTTCATTTGTGTTTATTTTATCTTGTTTTGTGTGCTTAAAGTACTGTTCATTTTTATAACGAGGTGTATGTTTAATAATCGCCGACACTGACGATCGCTGAGATCGTTGGGGTTGTGTCGAAGTAGCGTGTATTCCATGCTACTGTGATCTGTGTTGAAACAGCCGCAGTGAGGTTGAAGTTGCGTCTCATCAGTTCAGGCTGTCAGAACCGCCGACTGAGACAAAGAGTCGCTGTTCTCTCCCCTGGCTGAGAGAGCAATCTTCCGTACTCCCGCGTGGCGCAGAGGATCGTAATCGCTTGTTTTATTTAATTTTGTTTTGTTCCTTTCCCTTTTACTAACTCACACACACATATAGCTTTGAGCTAATCTAGCTACGTGCTAAACAGCTACCAGCACATGTAGACACCGGGTCTCCTGTTGGCTATTATCGTTTGGTTATTGGTCCCTGTTCGCAGGGTGGTGCCCCGTTATTATTAATAATCATTAATAATTGTTACTTACATCAATAATTCTATTGATGTCAAGAATTCAGTTTCTTAGATGCTGATAACCCAAACACGCTCCTTTACGTTCCCAACAACAGCAACAGGCAATCAGTCCCACGTGGCATCCAATTAGTGCCGTCTGCTTTCACTGCCATAGGCTTTGGGCTTTGCCCCAGTTGCCCTAATTGATGCGTTGCCTCTTTCCTTTTATAAATACCAGTTAAGATAACGTATGACTGCATTTACCGCAGCAGTGCGTTGGGTATAGATCAGCTGCCCTTTGAGACAACAGGATGTGACCTCTCGCCTACAGGAAGAGGATATGAGCTGACAGGAAATGGATTTCTTCCTTGGAGCAGCTTTTTGTAGATTCACAACCAGTAAGAGCATTTCAACAGTTTGACCTCATCTCTCACCTGCTGAACAAGACAGAGACACACAGCTATATACATGTAAGTAAACAGAGGGAGGAAAACACAGGAGGACAGAGGAAAACACAGGAAACCGGGGGAGAAAGGAGAAATAGTCATTCATCGGTATTTATCCCTTGGACGTTGTATTGTGAGCTCATGAAGTGTCTTCCTCCTCTCTTCCAGTTTCTGCTGCTTTGTTTACCATTTCTCTCAGTGTGTTTACAGGCTCAGTACCTTCGTTCTTCCTCTTCATCCCTCTATTTATACTCCAGCTTTTCCTCTGTCGCTGAAAGAGACAAGAGAGCTGATTGCAAAGAATACAATTCAGAACTGTGTTTTCAAGTTCACTTTTATATTGACATTAAATTTGCACTCTCTGTCAACACTGCACAATCATCTAATCTTGTTGTAGTAGAAGAATGTTGAAAATGTCACATGAGTGTTTTATTTCATTGAAGTGAGCGCAAAACTCAATGAGATTAACTTTAAATGCCCCATCTTTCAATTTTAAGAAATCCTAGCAGACATCTTATGAACTACAGACATAAACTAACATAAATACACACCAGTTTCCCTTTCGTTTTCTTATTTCAATTATTTTCTCATTTGTCTTATTTCATATTTAATTAATTTAGTTTTGTTCTCTGGAGCTGATGAAGCTGCGTGTTCAATATGATGCATCGGTTTGATTTTGTATCATGTCAGATTTTGGTCTTGTGTTTAGTTTTTGTCTTTAATGTTTTGTTTGTTTCTTTATCATTTATGTGAGCTTTAAGTCTGAGTGCCAAAGATTCAGAAGAAGAGAGTCGACACTGTTTCCGACAAGAACACACGTGAAAAGTATTCCGTTTCAATGATCTATTCATTTTTTTCTATTTCAGTGTTTTACTATTACTGTTGTATATTGTTATTCCACTCCATTTTATTATTGGTGGTAAATTGTTAAATTGCTCCATTTCTTCTGACTTTTCTGTGTTCATGGTCCACACTTGTATCTTCGTCTTCTTTGTGAAGCACTGAACTGCACTGACTTTTATGAATGCGATTAATTCGCACCTCAATATATTTCTTCACACAAAAATATTATGCTGCAAAAAAGTGGCATATTTTTTCCCTGAACAAGGGTGACTTGTCGGCAGCTACAGTGTGAACTACCGTAAATACTGAAGTTCAGCTGCAGTTTATTAAACAAGATGCCACTGAAGGAGATGTTGTGGTCTTTTATATGCTGGACCGAGGGACCCACTGTCTCATAATGTGAAGGCAGTGCTGTGATCGCCGAGCTGAAGTCAGCGCTCTGCTGTCATGGTGCCACTTGGATTGAACACAACTTGTACACGATTGGGCCGTGCCCTCTGACCTTCCTGTGGAGGTAGACGGAGACAGGGGATGACGTTCGTGTTGTTAATGTACTCGTCTCAGTTGAGTTTTTTTATGATTGGTTTGACAGACAGGTGAACAGGCGAGTCACTTTACTTCACTCTTCCTGCAGAGGAAGCTTCTGTGCTGAGCGGCGTGACCATGTCCAATCATCACCTCCTCTTGTGTCGCTATAAAACACTCACTGACATTTACCCAACGCTCACACATCGAGAAGCTCAAGTCCCCTCAACACCTTCCAATAACCATGAAGAGCATCAGAGTCTCAGCTCTACCATCATGTGTCTGTACGTGTTTAAATCTCATGCATAATAAAGGATACACCGCAATTCCATTCATTCAGTATTATGAAAAGTATTTTTTTTCTGATTTATTTAACCATATTATGTATAGAAGTAGATATACAGTATGTTTTTCAGTGTGGGAAGCTACAGCAACACTTTTGTAAGTAGCTGCTACACTAAGAGGTAACATACTTTTAACATCAATTAACACCATTAACTGCTAGTTAATGAACTTATTATCTTATGCATTCATTTATTACACCACAAAACACATTTGGTTGTCAGAAACTCGAGTGTGCTTCAATGACAAAATGATGACACAAAATTACACACATTTTCAGCAAGAAGATTGGCTATTTCTACACAGTCATTCTTATTGCTTGTCATTGGTGCCACCTTTTATTTGGAGTCTTTACTCTGGTAAATGATTAGTAGAATTGCATAGCGCCTTTCTACTCTTCCACTCAGTGCTTTACACAACATGTCATCAATCACACATTCATCCACTGATGGCAGGGGCTATCTTGCAAGATGCCACCTGTTTGTGTTGTCTGCTTTGCTGCTTGCAGTGACCTCAGCTAAGAGAGTATATGAGCTAACTACCCTGTCAGTGCACCCCAGCTACTTGTTTTTTAATGGTGACCACAGCAGAGCTGGACCAACGTTATCTTGTCTTCAAGCCTACGCAGAGGACAGGGAGGCAAAGGTACATCTGCTTTGCCCAGTCTGGGCTTAGCATTTTATGTGAACACACTGGACAGCCATTTGTGTGCTTCGGGGATGGTGTGGCCATGTCCAAGAAGCACAGGCCCGATGGCTGATTTCATCTCCAGACAGAAAGACACCCTCCCACTGTGGTCCGTGCACACTCTGCATGCAGCGGGACAACGTCTACAGCTTCGTAGGGCCCCTACTTCTCTGCTGTGGTGGCCTAGGTTATAAAGAAGAAGGAAGGCTATGGCTATGTGTTAGTTAACACATAGTTGGTCAGGCTCAGTGCGGTTGGCTCGATGTTAGGTTGCAGAATGACCTGCATTCCTCAGGCTCCACCCGCTGTACCCATAGAGTCCAGTAGAGGTCAGAGCTTGCGTTATTTAGAAGAAAGGTTTCGATATTGTAACCATAGTTCTCTCAGCACGTAGGGAGCCCTCTACCAAAGAGGCCCTGCCATAAAGGGCATGCGTATAATCCACCCGCTGAAGAGGATGTGGGATGACTGTGATGTGTGCTGCCTTATGTACTGTGGGGATTGCCAATCCGGTAGGTACGTCCTGATTGGCCGGCTCCGTTAATTCAAACTTTCAGTGGGCAAACGCATGCTCGGGTTAGAGAGAATTACCCATAGAGTCCAGTAGAGGGCTCTGCCTGTGCTTAATATCGTACACTTGTTGTAATTTGTACTGTTTACGCTGCTTGCGCCAACTACTCTGCCTTGTGGAGAAAATGTTGACTTTGATTGTTTTTACATGAGGAGGGTCTGTACATCAGCCTGCATTTATCTGTCTGTACAATTCACAGTCGTTCACAGGTCATTTATATTTTTTGAAAAGCTTCTCCTTCAGTTCATTAAAGGTGTAAGATACAACAATTAACCAGGGGAGCGTGCTCACGTGCACAATGCACTAACTATGTCAACAAAGCAAGGAAAAGCATGTCTGACATCACACACAGCAGGAGAGCAACCTCCTTTTCTGCTCTGGCAGACATAACGTCACTATATCTTGACATAGAAAATAGTTATAGAGCTGCTACATTATTGTTCAGAATGTTAAATACAGCTCCATTAAATGCCTGCAGACATATGAAGGCAGCAGGAGTTGACGCAGCCTCTGAGTGAAGTGCTATTACACATGGTCGTCCATTGTGCTACCTTCATTAAACCACATGTATCTGACAACAGGCTGCTACCAATTTACCAAATGCGAAGGTTGGGTTACAATTTGTATTCTGCTTGTTAATGAGGGCAACATGCTTCCTGGTTCAGGAGCCCACTTGTAAAAACTTCCCTCCATAGAATTACTAGTGGTCAGAAACCTTTAAGTCAGGGGTCTCAAACTCATTTTCACTCCGGGCCACATCTGCATCGCGGTCGCCCCCAAAGGGCCGGTTGTAAATGTAACTACTCATAACATATTGGTAAATAACTGTCTCTGCATTTGATTATTGTTTATTCAAGTGTAAAAATATTGTACATGCAGTTATATAAATGTAAAGATATATTTAAGCAGATTTCTGTTACAACTTAAATCCTTTTAATTTAGGGTTTAGAAACCCACATTACTCTATCAAAGATCAATTGGAGATAAAGCTTAGCTGAATTTCAGGAGCAGGACCACACCTCAGCCACTCGCCCACTTCCGGCCACACTCCTATAACTACCTACCCACTCTAAGCCTCGGCACACTCGCGTTTCCTGCACTCGCAACCGGAACACCACGCAGAGGACGCCGCCAACCGCCATCGAGAGGGTCCGGGCAGCCAAACCCGCAATCTCCACCTCGCCGACCAGCTGCATCCACCCGCCAGCATCTGACAATACGAAGAGTCGGACTCACGGCCGTCCTCCTTTAACTCACATCTCGGTGGCAGAGGGAGATCCGCTACCTCCAGACGTAGACAACGGAAACGTAAATCCAGCTCTCTCCTTCTTCGCTCGCTCCAGACCCAGCTCCGACGACTCTGGCTACCCGACACGCAGCGCTCAAAGATGCCGCCACCCCTCCACGCTCCAGCCAGGTCCCCCATCGAAGACGCACCAGCTGATATCTACTGGACCACAGTCCACCTGCTAAGACCATCGAACCAATAAAGCAAACCGTGCCAAGTCCTCACAACTTTCCCAGTCACGTTAGGAAAAAAACAAACAAACACAAACGTACCTATATCCAAATACACCGGCGTGACGCAGCGACCGTGACGCCACCACGCACCCCGAAACTCCGCCCCCCAACCCACAAAGTTCCGGGTTGCCAGGTCGCAACGCGTCACCTCTCATCCCCCTCCACCACCTCAGGCAAACCCAACTTTCCAAAGCGGCAAAGAGATGCCGACTCTATCTTCCTCCCTTCCATTTCCACAGCATTCCATCCCACCTTTTGGCCGGATTCTAAGCTGTCCCCCCTCTAAGCTGTCCCTTTACTGTTATCTTACACCACCTTTCTTCTGCCGTACCTAGGCACCGGGTTGCCAGGTATTCTTTCCTCTGTCCCCCTTTCTAAGCTGTCCCCCCCTCTGAGCTGTCCCTTCACTGTTGTCTCACACCACCTTTCTTCTGCCGTACCCAGGCACCGGGTTGTCAGGTCTTCTTTCCTCTGTCCCCCTTTCTAAGCTGCCCCCCCCCCCCTCTAAGCCGTCCCTTCACTGTTCTCTCACACCACCTTTCTTCTGCCCGTACCCAGGCACCGGGTTGCCAGGTCTTCTTTCCTCTGTCCCCCTTTCTAAGCTGCCCCCCCCCCCCTCTAAGCTGTCCCTTCACTGTTCTCTTACACCACCTTTATTCTGCCCGCACCCAGGCACCGGGTTGCGAGGTTCCCTGTCCCCCTCCCCCATCCCGCTTTTCCTACTATGCATGCTCTTCCCACTATGCAGATTCCTGGCACCAGGTTGCCAGGTTCCCTCTCCTCCATCCCCCCCCTATCCCGCTTTTCCTACTACACGTGCTCTTCCCACTACGCAGATTCCTGGCACAGGGATGCCAGTTCCCACTTTCTCCTTCCCTACTCTCCAACCAGCCCATCCTCTTCCTCTCGGCACCACGCTGCCCCCCCCTCCCCTTCCCTTTCCTCCAAACCAGCTGCTATACGGCCCCGCTGCTGGCCCAGGGACGTTACCCCCCTCCTCCCTTTCCCCCAGTACCAACAACTCATCCCCCAGTACCAACAACACACCCAGCAGTTCTCCTTGGCATCAGCGATCCCTCCCCCCTTCATACCAGCCCAAAACCCTTCTCCCGCCGCCGCGAACCTCCGCCAACAACTCATCACAGGTAAATACATCGACCTGGCACAACTCATTCCCCCCCCCCCCCCCCCCCCTCCACCAACACGCCGCACCCAGGGTGATCGACAGCCACGACGGCCTCATCATCATGCGCTCCCCAGTACCGGCACGCTCCACGAAGAAGAAAAGAAAAAGCAGAGAGAGAAAAGAAGGAAGAAAAAGGAAAAGAAAGAAAGAGAAAAGAGAAGAGAAAGAAAGAAGAGAGAGAGAAAAGAAAAAGAAAGAAAAGAGAGAGACGCAGCAATGCAGCGCAACAACGTATTGCAACAACGTATTGCAGCAACGTAACGCAGCAGGCAACGGGACGCAGCAAGCACAGAACGCAGGACGCCAGCGCCCCCCGGCCACCTACTTCCAGCAGCCACAGCATGCCACCTTAAAGCCGAGGCACCCGGCACCGAGATGCCAGTGCCCCCCGCCGCCTACTTTCAGAAAACACAGCAAGTGACCATAACCGGGACATCTGGCACCGGGATGCCAGTGCTACCACCCCGCCCACTTCCAGCGATGGACCCACACAATTGGCCAACAACGATGCCGCTCCCTCTGCCGTCTTTTGGGGGGTTTTTCACGACGGACGACGTTTGCCGTAGACCAGCCTCGGATCTGGCAAGCAGATGACAAGTCGTTTCCCCTCATGCTATGAAATCTGACCAATAGCAGCCACAGCCATCACGTGGGGCCGCGGATGGCCCAGCAAGTCCATCCCCTAAGCTCCCGACAACCTAGCAGTCGGTTACCCAATCATCAAATGACGCTGCGACACCCGTCCGCCAAGGGCGGGTGCCTCGATGCAGCTCACGTCTGGGCCACCGCAATGCCATGGCTTTCTCATTCCCATTCCAGAAGTTCAGCCCTCCTGCAGACACCCGTCCAACATCGGCTCGGTCATATCCAACGCCGTCTTTAAACCCACCAATCCTCACTTGATCTTGCCGACCAGCGCATGGGCTTATTTTGGGGGTCTGCAAGGCCGCAGTGGAACCTCAGCTAAGCCTCCCCGAAACCGCATCAGGCCAAATCTCCATCAACCATTCCTCAACACTCCAAACAACCGACGAAGTCTCGCTCCGGCCGAGGTGGGGGCCTAAGCTAGTGAATTTGAGATAAAACTTAGCTGAATTTCAGGAGCAGGACCACACCTCAGCCACTCGCCCACTTCCTATAACTACTGTTGGGGTTCTGGCGCCACCTCCTGGCTGGTTGAGTCCCTCACATGGGCCTCCCCTCCTCACAAATGACCTGGGGTCTGATCCTTGCCCCCTGGAGATGACCACACCTCCACCTTCGGTCCACCGCGGAGGTGGACCTTTCATTGGCCGACAAGCCGTCTCCCGCTGTGCGCAGAGACCCGCTTATAAGCGGCAACGCAGCCAAAATCGCTCTCTTCGCTCTGGACTTCCGTCTAGTCTCAAGAAGAATCACCAGAGGACCCGATCGACCTCAACCCCCACTCATCTCAGCACGCACGTGCTCTTTCGCTGGACGAAAAAGAACCACGTCTATTCTGAGTTAAGGCCTTGGCCCGCGGAAAGCATCCTCTCTTCCACGCGCCGCTCCCCCCCTTCGTGTACACGCCACGGTACTAGGAAGACCAAACAATCTTCCTTCACCGACCATTACCGAGAGATACGAACCGACACGTGTCTCAGCCGACGTTGGGAACCACAGGCCCTCCTCTCTGCAGCGAGCCGGGCCGAACCAGCAACCGCTCACCAGCGACGCCGAAACCACAGCAGCCTCACGCTTTTCTTTTCCTCCTGGAGGAGGGAAAACCATTCATCGACAAACACTCTACAACCTTGCCACGAAGCATCTCATAGTAAGAGTCACGGTGTCTGGGCGTAGTTTAGCTTAAATGAACTTAAGTTTAATTCAGGCCATTCATTTATATGTTATTATTCCCGTGTTTTTGTCGTGTTAAAGTCATTGTTTTCGTTTTGCTGAGAGATTACGCAATCGTCGACGGAGCTCCGAGGTCCGTCGTACTGTGCGTTTCCTGTTTGACTGTTGCTTTTGGGATTATTTGATTTCATCTTTGTTCTTGCTCTCTTTCCTCGAGTCGATTCTGTGAGTGAAGTGTGGAAACGCGACTATCGGGCATAAGTGTCGTCAGTTCGCGAAGCGACAACGGCAACTTGTGTGAGATACGCTCGGCGATCCTCATTTTCACTACGACGCGACATCGCACACAGAAACTCTGATTCCTCTCTCTGCCCCTTTTATTCCTCTTGTTTTCCGTAACTTGCACACACATAGAGCTCCGGATTGTGGGTGAAACTCTCACCTATTGTTCCAACACACGTGTGCGCCGACACACGCAACCACATATATATACCTCTCCATTCGCCATTTGGTCTAAGTCACTCGACTCCGCCATCTGGTGGAAGGTTTTAGCTATAACGCTTTAAGGCCTGTTTGTCTGCGTCACTCGACGCCGCCATCTTTGTAGTCTTTAGCGATAGCTGTTAGGACTCACCTTCCTTTCCACACACAGACCCACATGCACACACACACACACACACATACTTGTATTACATACATCATCACCCATTTTATTCATTTGTTTAGATATTAGGCACATAAAATTGTATGACAGCGTTGTTGGTTGTGATATTATTTGATCTGATCACTTATTATTTCGATTTAATAAATTCTGTTATATTTTAAAGAGCAGTCGTTTGTGATTACTTGTGCATATTTGTGTAATAAGATCTGTATGTAGTAGCCTTGTGTACGAACTTAACCCTTCACTGTCACTTCGAATGTGTAGTCGCACCCGACTATTGACATTACGAGTGGCCACTAATTATGAGACTTAGTTTATCGTTTGGTTATTAGTCCCTGTTTACAGGGTGGTGCCCCGTTATTATTAATAATCATTAATAATTGTTACTCACATTAATAATTCTATTGATGTCAAGAATTCAGTTTCTTAAATGCTGATAACCCAAACACGCCCCTCTACGTTCCCAACATATGGTGCCCCGTGTGAGGCTACGTTATTCCAGTCTTATTACAGTATATATGCATAATAATCCATAATTATTTTTGAATAATTAATTTTCCAAAATTAATTTTTTCTCGAAAAATTAATTTTTTTCCTTTGTTTTGAATGATCCAAATTTCTGCACCTTATTTTCCAAAATAGGTAGACCTTTGATATTCAAAATCTTTCCTTATCGTAATTTAATTTTTGATTTTAATCTTAATTTTAATTGAATTTAAATTTTTCCGAAATTCTTATTTCGTTTTCCTTTCAGGTTCAATTACTCGTTTCATTTCCTAAACTAACAGTCAGCTGTGTAGTAGGTTGGATCGTTTGTTTTTGTAATACCAATACTTTGTTTTCTTAAATCCCTCAAAGAAGTTACACACAGCTGTCATAGGCCAAAAGTGCTAAGCCACGTTAGCATTTTGTACCTTTGGTTGCCAAGCAGTAGTGATATCTCAGAGTAGTACAGTAGAAATTTGTAAGTCACAGAACTAGACATTTCACTGTGCTCCTGCATTAACCGTAAACGCTAACAGTTTCTTACTAACAGTAGGGAATCAATAACCACTAGGAGTCGCGCTTATTAAAAGAGAATGAGCGACAACAAAGACTCCGCTTCTGGAGCTGTAGCTCTAGATGACGCCGTATTACGAGATGCGGTGGCCGATCTCCTCAAGTTCACGCTACCTGAGAGAGAGTATTTTGGTACATACGACACAGCCACGTGTCAGAAGCAATTAGTGGAGCTAATGGCGTATGGAAACCATCCAGATAAACCAAAACGCATGATTCAAGACGTGGTTGGATCAATCTTCCTCACCTACCATCAGAAAATGCAGCTACAAGCTGTCGCACACCGCGAGGAATGCGACAGACTGCGCAGCGCCTTGGGTGAGATTCAGATTGGGGTTAGGCAGGGAGAAACCGACTATCGTGCGCTTCAGGAAGAAAATGAGACCCTGCGAGTGGATCTCAAGGAGATCCACACAGAGCTCAACGCTACCCTAGAGGCTAACGACAGAATGAAAGTGCTTCACAGTACCACGCAGGAACAGACACCCCTAACCCAGGTAAGTACTGTGCCACCCAACCTAGCCGCTCACCACGTCACTTTGGACAGCTACAGTGCCCCTCGGTCCTCGCAACCCTTGGACAGTGGTGCCTCATTCGGCCCGAGTCGGACCACCCTGCATTTCAGTCGAACGGTCTCGCCACCCACTAGGGGGGAAGACCAATACCCTCCACCTAGTTCAAGGTCGCGACGAAACCGCTCCCCCTCTTCCCCAAGGAGGGGGAATAGTCGCCCTGATTCCCCTCGAGGTGAATTAGTAGACTCAGACGACTCGGACGGCCCAGGCCCCATCGGCGCGCAGGGCCTGCGTACCCGGCAGATTGAGTCTCTTGCCAAAGATGTAGAACGTTTCGATCCCGGTAGCAGAGAGTCGAGCATCGACGACTATCTACGGGAGATCGACCGCTGCCTCCTTGACATCTCGCGCCCCTCATCGCGCGAAAAGCTAAAGCTAATCTGGAAGACCACGGCTAGAGGAGTCCATGTTTTCATGGAGACACTCCAGCCAGGTATCCGCGACCGCTACTCGAGCCTCGGTCAGGCTCTCCGGGAGGAGTACTCCTTGTACCCTGATCCCGCTTCAGCCACCCTCGGCGCCTTTGCGATCTCTCAAGGAAGGCTAGAGGCCCCAAGAGATTACTTCAGGCGGTTGAGATCCGCGTACTTCCAGGGACGTAACGCCCCTGGTCTAGAAGAGGACCATGCCTTTAAGTCCTTATTCCTGCACAACCTCCACGACGGTGTGAGGTACGATGTTACCATGCATTGCAGAACAAGTAACCTCACAATGCCGGAGATCAGGAAATATGCACAACTGGCATGGGAGACACGCGCACGGCCTCTGAAGAAGCATGAAGACACTGCCAGAGTCCTGGGCATCCAACAGTCCGGAGACTCTGACCTAGCGTTGGAAGGCAATGAAAGGCCTTGGGCCAGAGACTCTCGGCCACCCTTGAGAAACCAACGACCATGGCGGTCGGAGGACCAACGCAACCAGGGGGGTGAGAGACACCCCCAAGGTCACAACCAGGTAAGGCCACGGCAGCAACCCACATCGCATCCACCACGGAGGGTTGAACGCAACCCTCCACAACCAGGTAGGTACAACGGACGGGCTCGCAACTTCCCTGCAAAGGAAGCTGAAACGCCTGAGCTGGAGAGCCTAATCCGTAAGTATGTGCAAGAGGCAGTCAAGCAGTTGGGGAAGGCGACGCCCCCGGGGAAACCACCAACCCCGCCAGGGAAACCCGATCCCAACTTGCCGCCCACCTGACTAAGCCTAGAGACTTCTTCCTCTGCCGCCAAAGTCTACTTTGTAGGTTGGGGAAGAGACATCAGCACACTCCCGGAAACGGCCACTCCCGACTTCGCACCTCCCCGTTCCATGACCTTCTTGGGTGACCTTGTCCGCAAAGGCAGGGCCCGTCGTATATACATCTCAGTCACACTGGGAGGCCATAACACTCTTGCTCTACTCGATTCCGGGTCAGAAATCAGCCTCATGTGTACCGCTACCTTCTTCATGGTAACTGAAGCAATGCATTCCCGTGGCACAACGCTGCAAAGCGAAACGTGCGCGGTCAGCATCACCAGCTACACCCAAGATAAGTCGCCCATCACCAAACGTGTCTGGGTTGACATCGCTTTTCAGGGAATGACTATCAAGCATCCCATTCATGTCTGCATCCTAGACACCGAACCCTTACTCCTTGGCCAGGACCTCTTGGACCGATTGGCCCCGCTCATTGATTGTCATCAGGGACACATTTGGGCACAGGTAGACACACCTAGGCCCCTGAACCTTACTGGTGACACGTCAGTTCCAGACGGACAAGTCGCCGTCATTCATGATAACGAGTTGCAGACGCCCCCGTGCCTGCCAGAGACTCCCCCTGAGTCGGCTCAGCCCGCTCCGCCTGCGGACCTGGGACCGTCGCAGCCAAACCATGAGAACCTGCCCCGTGATCACCAGTCTTTCCTTTGCTCGTTGGAAAACCCCACGTCAGCATTGTACGCCCCCCGCTTGACTGAAGGCATACACCTCAATGGCATCATGAATCCAGAGGCTCTCCTAGCCCTGTGGTCTGAGAAATCAGCTGTCAGCCAAGACGTGTTCAACACTCTTTGCCAACAAAATCCACCGCCAGTCTTCGTTCAGCGAAGCCACCGGCTTCTGTCAGCTGAATCACCGCAAACGATGCTCAAAGCCATCGGGGTGTGTGCCCTCCACGTACGGATTGGAGGTAAACAGGTGACGCACCTGATCAGTGTGGTCCCTAGACTCCATCCCCCGTTCTTTGTCGGCGCAGACCTGCTAGTAAGACTTGGCGCCGTATTGGACACAGTCCACCAAGTTCTGTGGTCTCAAGGTAGCGCTGAGCGTTACCCCCTCGCCACTGAACCCGAACACATGGTATCGGGGCAAACTATCCCCCAGGCGTGTCAAGTCGCCAGTGAAACTGGCACGACAGTGCCCGGCCGCACTGCCGGAGT
This sequence comes from Melanostigma gelatinosum, assembly GCF_949748355.1. Classification (NCBI taxonomy): domain Eukaryota; kingdom Metazoa; phylum Chordata; class Actinopteri; order Perciformes; family Zoarcidae; genus Melanostigma; species Melanostigma gelatinosum. The sequence goes on from NC_136640.1 coordinate 27,929,216, forward strand.
TTCCATACGCCTCGTCATCCTTAAGGGACAGACGCTGCCTAGCGAACAGGCATTCTTCCAACCGCTGCCCCGCTTTTGGGAACTGAACTTGACAGTCTGTGGTATGCCCCTGCTTGAGGTGAACAATCGTTCAGCCTACATACTGGTTCAGAATCTGACCCACTCACCGATCCAGGTGACGGGAGGACAACCATTGGGGATACTGGTTGACCAGTCCTTCCACGACTTTGAACTCACAGTCCCTGTCATAGGGGAGCTGCCCCCATCCCTAGCTAGAGAGGATGAACTGAATGGCCTTCTTTATACCTTTCCGACCAAAATGATCACCATCGTCCGTCATGAAATGCTACAGAGCGAAGCAATCCACGACGCTTCCCTGAGTACTGACGGCGACATGATAGTGTACACCCTCACTACTCTACCAGGAGATTCGACCTCCGCAGTCACGGGTGCGGATTCACCGACCAACGAACCGTACCCTGGCTTTGAGGCAGAGATGGAGCAACAGCTCGCGAAGTCGGACGCTCTGATAACAGAAACTCAGAGAGACGCACTTCGACACTTGTTCCGCGAGTTTCAGGAGATCTTTTCAAAAGACTCCCACGACTGCGGAGTCACCGACCTCCATACAGTTCGCATCCCTACCGACCCACAGGCCCAACCAACCTTTGTACGTCAGTACAGAATCCCGTTGGCCGCCTATGACTCGATTCAAGAGATCCTTGACAAATTGCTGGAAAAGCAAATCATCAGGGAGTGCAACTCAACGTACAACTCGCCCATCTGGCCAGTGCTGAAGCCAACTGGAAAATGGCGTCTTACCATCGACTACCGCCCACTGAACAAGCAGGTTCCCCTCTCCCGTTGGCCAATGATCCACCTGGATCAAGAACTGGCAAAGGTAAAAGAGGCCTGTTTCTTCTCAACGGTGGACATAGCCAATGGGTTCTGGACCATGAGAGTCGACCCAGTCGACCAATACAAGCTTGCCTTTTCCTTTGGCAATCGCCAGTACACTTGGAACCGCTGCCCGTTTGGGTACTCTAACTCGCCCTCAGAGTTCAACATCTTCCTCCACAAAGCGATGGCCGACGCCGCCGCTCGTGGAAACCTCATATACGTGGACGACATCCTCATGAGGAGTCGGACCTTTGAGGAACACCTGGCTGAGATCCGCCATGTTCTCGGCCAGCTCGCCGCCGCAGGAGCTAAACTGGCTATCACCAAAGGCCAGTGGTGCCGTACTAAGGTCAAGTACGTGGGGCTCACGGTGGGCGCAGATGGCATTGAACCTCTGGCAGAGAGGATACAAGCCATCCGAAACATCAAAGCTCCGACAAACGTGTCGGAACTCAGGAGCTTCCTGGGTGTCTGCAACTATTCACGGCAGTTCATGGAGGACTACGCAGAAATAGCCAGACCCCTCACGGAGCTTCTGCGCAAAGATAGCCTTTTCGAATGGGGGGGACCCCAAGAGCAATCCTTCCACCACCTGAAGGAAAAGCTCTGCTCCGCCCCCTGTCTGGCCTACCCAGACAAAGACAAAGAGTTCCATCTTGAGGCCAGCTTCTCTTCCCAGTGCCTTAGCGCTGCTTTGGCACAGAAATATGACACCGACCAGCGGGTCGTTGCCTACGCCAGCCGACCTTTAAGCACCGTTGAGATTAAGTTCTCCGACTGCGAAAAGGCCCTTCTTGCCACCGTTTGGGCTGTGGAACATTTCCGTAGCTACATCGGAGGTCAGAAAGTCATCATCGAGACTTGCCACCAACCGGTCGTATTCTTGAACAGTCAGCGACTGAGAGAGGGTCGAGTCTCTAACAGTCGTATCGCATCCTGGATGATGGCGTTGCAAGGCTATGATGTTGAGATTAAGTACGCCCAGAACCACAAGATGGCTCTGGGCCAGGGTCTTGCGCAGTGCCAACACTGCGACTGTGAAGAACAGCCGAGCTCCCAATCTTCAATCATCACAACCCCATCGCTTCCATCCAACCATCATTACTACGATGAGAACATCTGCCAAGGCCTCCCGAAGGTCTATGTGGACGGCTGCTCATTCCATCACGAGAGCCAGATCCGAGCTGGAGTCGGTATCAAATGGGTGGGCTTCGAAACGAACGAGCCACCCTGCTACCAACTCGGCTCAAAGTCGAGCCAATATGCAGAGATTGCAGCAGCACTCATCGCACTCCAACAGGCCACTAGGCAAGCGGTTGTACAGCTGGTGATCTGCTCAGACTCGAATTATGCTCGCCACAGTTTCATCTCTCACTTCCCTACGTGGAAGGCGAACGGCATGAAAAATGCTCGAAACAAAGAGGTCAAACATTCAGAGCTCTTCCTCACATGCGATCAGCTGGTGACAACCCAGGGGATGACAATTTACTGGAAGAAGGTAAAGGGTCATTCCCAAACCTCTGGCCCTGATAGGGACGGGAACGATGAGGCGGACCGCCTCGCCAAATTGGGGGCTGAACAAGGCATGCCTTGGGAGTTCCAGGAAAGCTGGCTCCCAAGCCCCCAAACGTATGCAGTGAATGCGATCACTCGGCGGCAAACCAAAGAGAAAGCAGAGAATCCGCAGTCGTGCCTCCAGACTTTGCACCTGGGACGCAAACCAGGCGACACAGACTTGGTCACGATGCAGGAACGAGACCCGGCTATTCAAAGCATTCGAAACCAGATACTGAACCTTCCGTCACAACAGGTGGCACCGCCACCGTTAGACTCACGAGAACTGAAAGACCTTAAGTCCGTCCAGTCACACCTGAAGATAGACCAGGGTCTGTTGGTCTACTCCTACGAGGGTCAGGGCCCGTCCCGTTGGGTCGTCCCAACTGACCATAGGGGGGTGATGTTGACCCATGCTCACGACTCCTTAACAGGAGGACACCGGGGCTACAAGGCAACTCTCAACACCCTCAAGCAAGTCGCTTATTGGCCGTCCATGATGCGGGACACTAAATCCTACGTACGGGGATGTCTGGTCTGTTGCCAGTTCCAGCCATCCCGCCCCATCAGTCGTGCCCCACTTCAAGCAAGGGGGGTCACATTCCCATGGTCCAACCTCCAAATCGACTGGGTCGGTCCAGTCCCTAAGTCCTCGAGAGGTAACAAATACCTCCTCACCGTCACATGCGCGTTCACTAAATGGGTGGAATGCCTCCCAGCACCCAATGACACGGCTATGACGACTGCAGTCCTACTTCTGAACCACGTGTTCAGCCGTTGGGGTTTACCCCTCTCCATCGATTCAGACCAAGGTACCCATTTCACCTCCCACGTCATGACTAGCGTGTACGATCTCTTGGGAATTGAATCCAAATTCCACATTTCGTACCACCCCCAGTCCTCCGGTCAGGTCGAACGGGCCAACCGCACCATTGTCAGCATGCTCAAGAAGTATGTTAACAGCAGTGGCAGAGACTGGGACGTGAAACTCCCCTTGGTACTGATGGCCATTAGGTCCACCCCGCACCGTTCCACGGGGGTCACACCCTTTGAAATGATGACGGGAAGGGAGATGACTCTCCCGCTTCACCTCCTGTACCACCCCGAGGATGTCAGCGTCGCGACAGCCTACACTACACATCAGTACGTCTCAGACTTGCGTGAGCACCTCCGAGATACGTTTGCGTGGGCCCAAGAGAACTTGGAAGACAGTGCAAAAGGCTCTAAGGCCTACTACGATAGGAAGGCATCGCACCACGAATACCAGGTGGGCGACAAGGTTTTCTACTTTAGATTCACCAGCCCAGTGGGAATCTCAAAGAAATTCCTACCTCGCTGGACAGGCCCCTTCGAAATCGTAGGAAAACTCTCACCGGTAGCATATCGGATCCGGGTCCCTAAGACCAAACAGCCACCGGCATACAAATGGGTCCATGCGAACCAGATCAAACCCTACAAACCGGGTTCACTCCAAGGAGAGGCTACGGCCATCTCCCCCCAGTAGAGATAGGAATTAACTGCATGCCCCAACTCACCCCGTCGGCATGCACTAACCTATAACATAGAATACATTATCCCCACAGTAATTAGATTCTGGTGTGTTCACAGATGGGGCTCCCTTGGATCCTCGGCATACTCTTCGGTCTACAACTCACCCAAGCGCTAGAAATGGTGGAACCAGGCCCACCGACTGGGATCGTCCTACAAGGGACACCCGGACTCCTAATTACCCGTTGCGGCCTCTACACCCAGAGAGTCTATGTACGACTAGACCCCTGGGACGTGTACCGTAAGCATATCCGATTGCCCCCACGGCTGACCGAAGGAAGGTTGAGCGGAGTCCAAGCCCACGACACAGTCGACCGGGCCAAGCAGACGACCGCTCACATCCTCGACCAATTACACAAGTTCTTGGTCACTGAGGAGGATCTTAGCGGTAAGCACCGACCTAAGAGATTCCTCGGCGGTCTGCTCGTCGCAGCATCGGCCATTGGGTCCCTTTTCTCCATCGGCCTCTCGGCCGCCAACTCCATTAGCCTGAGCGCGCTCCAAAGACACATGGGCGAACTTGACAAAGAAATGCCAGAGATCCAAAAGCGAATCCAACTCCAACAAGCACAGTTACAGGGCCTGGGTAAAACCCTTCAGGGAACCATCGTCACTGTAAACTTACATTCTGCTCTCCTCAATAACACCTTGCATGCCTTAGCTACTCTCTCCGAAGTAGTCCAAGAAGACATAACCTATGTACGAGTAGTACGAGATTTAATGCAGGATCTCATCAGAGAAATCAGCTCATCGGTCAATAGCTTGACCAGTGGGAAAATCCCACCCTATCTGGTCCCTTTGGACCTTGTTGACAAAATCCTTAGATCTGCGACCACTACTGTTGTGCAACCATCACAGGTACATCTAGCTTATAGTCTTGGCAGCGCCATCCCGATTTCGGTAGATCCAAAGAACCTAGAAATAGGATTCATTCTGAATCTACCAATCATAGAGAGACAAAATGTATATCGAATGAAGTCTGTTTTGAATGTCGGATTCTGGAAAGGTGATACACATGTACACCTCACAACACCGCCAATCCTTGCTTACCATGATGACGATCTCTCCCTCTACCTCATCCCCAACCTAGGCATGTGTACAAAAACTAAAGACATCCACTGGGTCTGCCCGAGCAACCCTTTCGTTAGAGACGTAACAGGCTACCTCTGCGGCTTGAGAGCCGAGTCCCCTGAACAGAGGTGCCGAGGTAGTCTGTCCGTCAAGGATGATGGTACGGAGACGAGAGTAGAACGAGCAGGCAACAAATGGCTGGTTAGCACCCCCGCCACCGAAGTCCTCGTATCCTACGATCGCCACGACACCGCCACTAAGCTAACTTTACCAAATCAGACATTCTTTTTGACAGTTCCACAAGGAGCCACACTGCACATCAATGACATCGTCCTCCATTACCTCAACCCAGACACACACAATGTAGAGATTGAGATTATGGACGCCTTCAAGGGTCACAACCTCACCTTTGATGATAACATTCAACAGCAGCTTCTAACAGAAGGGACGAAATTGGTCCAGTTCAGCCTCAAACCCACTGGACTCACTACCACATTGTTCAACCATTTGAGTAGGTACAACCCCTATCAGGCAAACAACCTCAGCATGCTAGCCTTGGGACTCCTTCTTAGTGGCTGGATAATCACAGCAATCGTCGCACATATTATGTACAAATACATCCAGAAGCTACAGAACAGACTGGATTCCCTCCTATACGGAGCTCCACGTGCTAGCCACCCGGCGACCGCTCCGCTGACGGTCTCCAGTCCTGTCTAGGAGTAGAATCAGTAACCACTGTATCCCTCCTCTGCTTCCCTTCTTTCTACCTCTTTTCTTTTTATCCTTGGTGTTTTGTTTTTGTTTTATTTGGGTTGTTACATTCTTTGACACTATACCGCAATGCTTGAAGTATCACAACATCATATTAGCGATTGAATTATTTGGGAATAATGTTTTGCTCACCTATGATTTGAATTGTGTATGATAGTAGATGTAGGGAAAAAGTAGTTAAAGCCATCTGCCCAGATGCCACCTTCGTTAGCAACCAGACACCAGTGAACTCTGAACTCTGAACTTTGAACATTGCCCACTGCCTGTTAACCACTGCTTTTGATCCCAGGAATACTTGGACTGTCTAACCTCTTCAGGTTCTCAGGAATATATGGACAGTTTTCCCCTGCACATGGATGTAAGTGCCAGCCCTTGGTTTGCTCTAAAGACCGTGACCAGCATCCCGCTCTTCAGACCAAAGGGGGGATGTTGGGGTTCTGGCGCCACCTCCTGGCTGGTTGAGTCCCTCACATGGGCCTCCCCTCCTCACAAATGACCTGGGGTCTGATCCTTGCCCCCTGGAGATGACCACACCTCCACCTTCGGTCCACCGCGGAGGTGGACCTTTCATTGGCCGACAAGCCGTCTCCCGCTGTGCGCAGAGACCCGCTTATAAGCGGCAACGCAGCCAAAATCGCTCTCTTCGCTCTGGACTTCCGTCTAGTCTCAAGAAGAATCACCAGAGGACCCGATCGACCTCAACCCCCACTCATCTCAGCACGCACGTGCTCTTTCGCTGGACGAAAAAGAACCACGTCTATTCTGAGTTAAGGCCTTGGCCCGCGGAAAGCATCCTCTCTTCCACGCGCCGCTCCCCCCCTTCGTGTACACGCCACGGTACTAGGAAGACCAAACAATCTTCCTTCACCGACCATTACCGAGAGATACGAACCGACACGTGTCTCAGCCGACGTTGGGAACCACAGGCCCTCCTCTCTGCAGCGAGCCGGGCCGAACCAGCAACCGCTCACCAGCGACGCCGAAACCACAGCAGCCTCACGCTTTTCTTTTCCTCCTGGAGGAGGGAAAACCATTCATCGACAAACACTCTACAACCTTGCCACGAAGCATCTCATAGTAAGAGTCACGGTGTCTGGGCGTAGTTTAGCTTAAATGAACTTAAGTTTAATTCAGGCCATTCATTTATATGTTATTATTCCCGTGTTTTTGTCGTGTTAAAGTCATTGTTTTCGTTTTGCTGAGAGATTACGCAATCGTCGACGGAGCTCCGAGGTCCGTCGTACTGTGCGTTTCCTGTTTGACTGTTGCTTTTGGGATTATTTGATTTCATCTTTGTTCTTGCTCTCTTTCCTCGAGTCGATTCTGTGAGTGAAGTGTGGAAACGCGACTATCGGGCATAAGTGTCGTCAGTTCGCGAAGCGACAACGGCAACTTGTGTGAGATACGCTCGGCGATCCTCATTTTCACTACGACGCGACATCGCACACAGAAACTCTGATTCCTCTCTCTGCCCCTTTTATTCCTCTTGTTTTCCGTAACTTGCACACACATAGAGCTCCGGATTGTGGGTGAAACTCTCACCTATTGTTCCAACACACGTGTGCGCCGACACACGCAACCACATATATATACCTCTCCATTCGCCATTTGGTCTAAGTCACTCGACTCCGCCATCTGGTGGAAGGTTTTAGCTATAACGCTTTAAGGCCTGTTTGTCTGCGTCACTCGACGCCGCCATCTTTGTAGTCTTTAGCGATAGCTGTTAGGACTCACCTTCCTTTCCACACACAGACCCACATGCACACACACACACACACACATACTTGTATTACATACATCATCACCCATTTTATTCATTTGTTTAGATATTAGGCACATAAAATTGTATGACAGCGTTGTTGGTTGTGATATTATTTGATCTGATCACTTATTATTTCGATTTAATAAATTCTGTTATATTTTAAAGAGCAGTCGTTTGTGATTACTTGTGCATATTTGTGTAATAAGATCTGTATGTAGTAGCCTTGTGTACGAACTTAACCCTTCACTGTCACTTCGAATGTGTAGTCGCACCCGACTATTGACATTACGAGTGGCCACTAATTATGAGACTTAGTTTATCGTTTGGTTATTAGTCCCTGTTTACAGGGTGGTGCCCCGTTATTATTAATAATCATTAATAATTGTTACTCACATTAATAATTCTATTGATGTCAAGAATTCAGTTTCTTAAATGCTGATAACCCAAACACGCCCCTCTACGTTCCCAACACTACCTACCCACTCTAAGCCTCGGCACACTCGCGTTTCCTGCACCCCACCCTCCCTCCCTCTTGTTAATGGTTATCTCCCCCCATAGTCATCATGCTCCTATCCCATGGAGATCGGGGGGTCTGCAAGGCCCGGGAGCCGCAGTGGATCCTCAGCTAAGCCTCCCCAAACCGCATCAGGCCAAATCTCCATCAACCATTCCTCAACACTCCAAACAACCGACGAAGGCTCGCTCCGGCTGAGGTGGGGGCCTAAGCTAGTGAAACTATGAAAATATCAAAGACAAATATCAAACACAAGTTATGACATTAACTTTGTTCAAAGCTTAAAATCCTTTCAAGGGTGCATTTGCACAATCATGAAGTATTTCATGTGTTTTTAAAGCTACGTTAAAGTTCAATATACTCACAATACATTTCCATTCCAAGTGTACAGTAATCAGACAAAGAGCTGCTTCTATGACTGTGTTTAAGTATCTCATCATTTTGACTTTCTATCTCAGAATTATGACTTTCTATCATAGTTATGACTTTCTATCTCATAATTTAGACTATGGGGATATTTTTACGATCAAGTCTAACTTTATAAAAAAAACAAAAGAATTTTCTTTTTTTTTTTCTTTTTTGCTGGCGGGCAACAAAATGACGTGGCGGGCCGGTTTTGGCCCGCGGGCCAGGAGTTTGAGACCCCTGCTTTAAGTCTTGTTAAATGACACTCAAATCAAATGAGAACTCAGAAGGAAGGAAAAAAGAAAGGAGGTCAGAGGAAGCTCTAATCTGCACAGGATCAGATTATCATCTCCTCAAACTACTGCCTACAGTGTGTGTGTGTGTATGTGTGTGTGTGTGTGTGTGTGTGTGTGTGTGTGTGTGCGTGTGTAGGTGTGTGTGTGTGTGTGTGTGTGTGTGTAGGTGTGTGTGTGTGTGTGTGTGTGTGTGTGTGTGCATGTGTGTGTGAAGTCATAACAGGAAGAACACATGGTAAAGACATCAGCCGGCTGTAAATCAACGAGGTGGATATCTGCATGAAAACAGAAGTCAAATCTCAGTGTGTCAGAAAGCAGTCATAACATCCTCACTTATCTCCACCCTCATCTACACTCTGCTTCTCCGCAAACACATTTACACAGTCACACAGTCACACATCCGTAGTGACACTGCAGTAGATTCAAATTAACGTCAACCTTCATCTCAGCAGATGAGGTTAAGTCATGTCAGCTGCACGGGTGTAACCTACAGTAAGCAGAACAAGACAGAAGAAGTAAGTGTGCCCTTTTAGGTTGCCAATAAAACAGTGCTGCTGATAACAGTTGTACGTGAAATAGGAGGATTTCTTTGGGGAAATGAAACTGGAGGTTATTTAGATATTAAGACAGCAGCAGCAAGTCTATAAAGAAACAAAAGCAATTTCTTCCAATAATGGGGATGTTTAGAAGGATCTGCAGCCCGATGCAGCAGAACCAGAGATATCGTCTTTTTTAATCCATCCATTCTTCTCTATCAAAACCTGGTGCCTACGTTACACACAATACAGCTTGGCGGCTAACACTTGGCCTTTAACCTGCAGCAGAGTTGAGCAGTTGTCTACAGATTGTCTGGTAAGATCACTTCCTTCTAACTTGTTGTCTTCAACCCCTACGGAGGCAGGGGGAGACTCAAGTGACATCACTTATCAGACTCACGCAGCTCCTCTTGAGACACAAAATGTCAATTTTGTAATTGTTTTATTAATATTGCACTTTTATTTAATTGTAATAATATAATTGAGGATAGTGCATCTACAGTGGACAGATGTAGATTGAGCCAGAGCCAGGATGCCAATGCCCCATTTTTTTATTAGTCAGCTTCATTACCGTAGTTCATGTCGCTTGTTGTGGTTCTTAAGTCATTGTCGGGCACCATGCCCGGTCAAATGTTGAGTGGTGAAAGGTTCTACAGTCTACTTTGTTTTACGGTCAGTTTTAGTTTTGACTATGGATAGATTCATTTCATACACTATAATTCAGTGATTCTCAACTGGTGGGTTGAGAAAGTGGGTCGCGGACCCGTTTTCAGTGGGTCGCGGGCCTTTGCCTGACGAAAAAAAAAAGGTTGTGATTTTATTTTGAAGGGCATTTTTTATGCAGCGGAATTATTCCAGCATTTACGGCACTTGTTCAGCGTGCAGGAAAAACACCGACCAATGCGTTGTGAATTACATCACATGATGAAGCTCAGCCAATTTCTATGTATTTATAATCCATCCAGTTAAATTTGAAAAATGAGAATAATATTTGTTAAAATATAATTGATGTGTACTTTCTTTATTTGATTTGACAGTTGTTTACTACACAGAGACGTTACTACTACTAGACGTCTTGAATATAGATATATATATATATATATATATATATATAATTTGGGTCGTGGGTCCTTGTCATTAAGGGGTAATGGTGGGTCCCGCAGGCAGACCAGTTGAGAACCACTGCTATAATGCATTGCTCCCTGTCTGCAGAAAAGTCAGCATTCTCCATAAGAAATCTACCGCACTGAAGAGAGCCGGTTACTTAGAAGCATGTAAAGACACTGACTGTGGCTGTATAGAGCTATGGTAGGCAGGGAAATGGAGTTTAGTGTCTCAATAATCATAATCATCACGTTGTAGGTGTGTGGAAACAAACAAGGAGTCGAGTATTCCCTTTGGCTGCACCACGTGGCCGTTTATTTCCATCCATACAAAACATCCAACACATTCACTTCCTGTCACCCTTTAACCCCCTCTGTCACCAGGGCTACGCCCCTTTCCTTAAAGGGGCCCCGTGAATTCGGTCGTCCCCTACAACGTTATCGTACCATTCACACCCACAGATACACATATATCACTTTTATGTAACACAGAAAGCAGGAGAGGACGTGATTCAAAGAGTGTGCGTTTTAAACTAAAAGGTCAGCTTTCTAAAAGGTTGTCACCCTATTTCATCCTGTCACACTCCAAAGCACTCAGTTATGTTGTTTCACAATGATTCAACTCACAAACAGGATGTGAAGTCAGAGGTTCCTGACATAGAGAGGAACAAATGTAATAACTCACAAGAGAAAGTAAAAATGAGATAAACAGAGAAGACAAAAGAATGGATGGAAGACGACGGTGTGCTGCAGAGTATAAACATCCAAAACTCTGCCTGTTTCCTTTGGTGTCCTGCCAGAGCTTACAATTACAGTTACAATTTATTTTCATGAACTGAAAACACTGTGAATGAGGCAGGGTCCTAAGATGAACACACGGAGAACTCCTAGACCGGACAACACCGTGGTACACCTTACAAGGTAGCCATGCCCTAAAGCATACCCTGCTTTAGCATCTATTATATTGAAAATTGGGAGCATAGCTTACTAAATGAACTAAAATCGAAATCATGATGTTTTGAACAAGACTTGAAACGAGCGATTGAGATTTTAAACTCGTTTTTACAAGTGTTACTGTAATAAACAAGTATAAAGTATGGTAATTTCCTCAATTTGATCACTTCTATACATCCAGAGCCATTAGAAAGAATGCAAGTTTAAGGCGTTTCCGTATTGGCTTCACTTTCAGACCCGCCTGAGACTGACTAATCATGGTTTAAACCTCTTCAATCTAAAGAGTGCAGATGGCCCAAAGAAAAAATGGACAAACTCAATATTAAGTTGCGCAGTTGTGGTTAAAAAATGATGGATAGTCACTTGCTCTTTTCTTGACTGGAAAACAAATTCAAAAATGCAAATTCCAACAGCATTCTCCTCTGTCATGCAACACTTCCATCGACTATATGGAAGTTTCATTCTTCTTCTTTTGGGGAGAAAACTATTTCACATTCCAATAACACATTTGGTGTACGAAATATATATATTCATTCTCTAACCATGAGGCAACCAGGGAGTAATCTTTTTGTGCACATTGTAATCATAATGTTGACAATCCACACATTGTGCAAACACTAACATTTGAAGTGGTGGATCCAGAGTAGATCTGTAAACTTTATAAACGTGTTTCTATACTGCAGCACAATGCCAAAGTCTCGGTTTTCTGGTTTCAGTGTCTAAATGAGTTTTACTTCATCACCGAAATGACACATGGTGGGAAAGCATTGGCCATATACAGTAACTGTTACACAGAAAAGCACTGTGAGAAGGTGGTCATTTCTCAAGAAGTGGACTGATGGGAATTAAACTTCAATATTTACCCTTACTCCCACCTTCTACAGCAACAGAATGTTAAGAATCTCCCTGCAGTACCACGCTGATCTTATCAAACCACTTTTGCTAGAGTAAATAACTCTTGACAGCATTCACAACAGTTTACAACAATCTGTGCTCTTCACTTCCTGACAAACAGATGAGGGGATGTTATTCTGGGAAGACATTAAACAACAAAGATCATGGGGGCATTTAAAGGCTTAACAGATGGATGTTTTTAAACACAGAACAGATAATGTGATTCTTCTACATCTTCCATCCTTAAATTAATATGCTGTATGAATCTGTTGGTATTCTATATTTGCATCGATGAACATTTCTACTAACAAGTGTTGTGTGTGTATCAAAGCCTGTAGTTTATTTTGTATAAACACAAAAACCAAAGAAATGGTCATATCAAGTAAAGGTTACACTCCAGACTTACTAATAATCACAGGGCACCATGTTGAAAAGATTATTTGTTGAAATACTTAAACTTATATAGATTATATCGAGCCATTTTAATTATATAGATCACACAGATGATGTCTTTTTGTTTATTAAGACTATGTAGATGTTGAGGATAGTGCATCTACAGTGGACAGATGTAGAAATGTCACTGATTGTGACGTCACAGAGTACATACAGCACCTACATACAAATATGTAGGTGCTGTTACGAACTCAGGAGGATATTGAAGACCCCTAAGTCGCTGTTGGACTGAAGTTTTAGGAGCTTTGAGTTGTCAGTGTTTCAACGTGTCTGTAAAGGGATCCAGAAACAGGACTTAGGGGTGAACCAGAACACTCTTGAAATGATAAACAAGAATCTGATGGAAGGCATCTTGTCTTCTAACATGGTTGCTTGGTACGGACACTTGATTGTCAATACTGGTTAAGACGGACATTTACATTTTAGGGAAACCAAAGATGCAACTAAGCAACAGGCATGAATACCAAAAAGAATGCTCTTGACATAACAAGTGACCCGCCCCAATTTATATAGCTTTCCTGACTGCCAGAAGCCACTAGAAATGTCAAGGAAATAAAAATTGTCAAGGAATGTCAAGGAAATAAAAATTGTTTGTTAAATGATTGAATACATTCAATCGTACAGTCTGACACACGTGTCCTGACTCTCTGTCAGGACAAAAAGACAACAGGAAATAATGTTTCCATTTTATTCCTACAATATTGTTGGATGTAATTAAGGCATAGACATATAAATAACTTTCTGTGAGGGGCTGCTGCACCTGTTCAGATTCACAATATGTAGCTGGCAGTGGGTGTTGCGTTGTTTGGATCCACTGCCGCATAAATCTTCTCCACGACATTGGGGTGAAACAACCTGTTGTCTGGAAGGGGTTCACCTCTCAACATGAGGTCAGCACCCCTGTTCTCCCGGATGTAGAAAGCCACAGTTTGTCTGTTGTCTACAACAAGGCAGTTGTCCGAACTCCGGCCTGCCTGTCGATACGCGTACCTTCCCTGTATTAGGGGTCCGAAGTGTTGGAGGACTAATGACCCTGCCTGTAGCTCGAGGATGTTAACGTGTCGGTTCTCCGCCGGAGACCACACAGCACCAACCGCTGTGCTCTGGCAGGTCCCCCACTTACCCATCAGGGACGCATGTGTGAACACCGTGACTGAACCAGTTCCGGTAGCTACTGGCTGGTCAGCATATCGAACATCTAGCGGGCAATGCACCGGTTCAGGCCGTGTGAACTCTCCTGTCTTCTTGGGAACCTTAATGCTGCTTGATCCGGGATGCCATGACAGAACCAGGTCTCTGTGAAGATGTGGGCTTAATAGTCACGACCTCCCGTCACTGGGTTCTCCTGATGTCTTATTTCATCCATCTTATTTTCCTGCGACCAAACATCAGACTGCCAGGAGTATAGGCTGGATAATGGAGTAGCCTCTGGTCCTAGCTGGGTTAGCTTAGCATCCATCAAGGCTCTCCCTCTCCTTTCTGCTGCAGTTCGGTGGTGTTTGGTCCGGCAGGTCTGGCTAGGTGGCCGGCCGAGGGCGATGATTGTCTCAAGGGACGCTGCACCTTTTACAATGTTAAGTGTATTCTTTCATATGCCATAAGTGCTCCAGTAATAAACACATAACAAAATGAATGGGAGCAGGTGCAGCCACTGTCATAGCATAACTCTGTAGCTATGGACTGCAAAATATTTATCAAAAAATATGAATGGTGAGTGTTAGAGACAATTTTCGCCGTAAATGACAGCCAGCCAGAGGTTGTCTTCACGTCTGTTTGTGCACATAATGACCAACTGTGATCCAGTGCCTTTCATGATAACCTGGATTAAAGCAGGACACTTGTCCTCCTGTTCTTGGACACTAGGAAGACAACAAGAAGTGGCAGAGCCAAGGTCTGTGTGTGAATTGCCTTGAGAAATGTCACTGATTGTGACGTCACAGAGTACATACAGCACCTACATACAAATATGTAGGTGCTGTTACGAACTTAGGAGGATGTTGAAGACCCCAAAGTCGCTGTTGGACTGAAGTTTTAGGAGCTTTGAGTTGTCAGTGTTTCAACGTGTCTGTAAAGGGATCCAGAAACAAAGTAAGTGTCCTTTTCTGCATGCAGTTCTACAAAACGTTTGAATTTTGTAGAAGCTTAGTAATCAGGAAGCCTGAATGACAAAGAAGTATTTACAGTAATATGATGTACACTCTTCTCCCCATTTGTCCTGCGCCAAATCTGGTTCTTGAGCTGTCAGTGTTTCAGTTTTACAACCACGCGCATGATTCATGACTCATTTGTATATTTACTGTACCTGGACAATGTACACTAAGTTGACTGAGTTGACCATTCTCATATAAAGCATTTTGAAGTTATCTTAAAAAAGCTATTGAAACAAGGAAAAGGCTCTTCATCAGTTTATAAATCCACTTAAGCTCTTGTTCTGCTTTGTTTTCATCCGTTTATTCACATATGACACAAATGTTGAATTATTCCAGAAAGCCATGAGGAAGGCATAGTGTTGGTGAAACACAAGTTTATGGAATAAAGTCTGCGCTACTGCAGATGTGTCAGTATAAGGTGCCTCTGAGCTTCTCTTCACGTGTGTTTAAAGTGTTCCATGTCACTAAGAATAGCACAACATGGCCTCAAACTAAATTGTAACGCTTAAAAAAGAAGCAGGAATGCCAAAGTAAACTTTTCCTTTTATGGTGAAACACTCTGATTGAGCAACACCTGCAGTACACATGCTGCAGGCTGTGCAACAGCACGTTCAACCTGCTACAAGGTATCAGCACACACGCACACATGCCCACACACACACACGCACACTCATTTCTTAACCTTTAACGAAGCCCTGGCCTTCTTCCCATCAGGCACTCCCAGAGTCCCTCGTTTCTCTGGAAGGAAAGCAGACACTGAAATGCTCTTGTTCTCAAGAAAAAAAACCCAAAACAAAGCAAGACATGAATTCCGAAAAACACAAACTTTTATATCATTTTGCAACGTGTCATTCCAGGCAGGAGTCTCTGATTTATATCAGCCGCAGTTTCTCTTTCAAGTTTCACCCACAGCAGCTGTTACAAACCGCTGCAGCGTGCTGCTCGACCACACTTCCTTTTAACAGCTTTTTCATGTCTGCACTGCTGTGCTTTTCATATGTTTTAGTTTGTAACACTGAGTGTAACACTGACACTGACTTTCAAACTGTATTTGATGTGGATCTTTCATATCATTACCAACACCTGATCCATTTGATAAGTATGAGTGCCAATATGGGCGGATCAGATCCCAAGTATTGGCTTGTCTGTGTGACAAATGTTTAATTCAAATTGGAATAACTTTTACCATAAAATAATGAGTTGATGTAGCAGGATTCTCTTCCCCCCTAACGGAGGTGGGGCAAAAACATATTTTTTTCATGCACTGATCAATTTCAAGATCATGTTATGCTTCCATAACATCCTCTCTAAGAATAGGGGAAAGAAAACTTCCAAAATACACATTTCATATCACTACTTTATTTGTTTGGGTCAGTAGATTTCTCCTAAATTCACCAAAAGTTACCAATATGCCTCATTTTCATATTTCAACATGAAAACTAATTTTCAATTGTCAACAATTGTCTTAATACATTAAGAGAAATTCCATGGTGATGTCTATTAGTTCTTTTTTTTAATCTATTCACTTGTAGTGTTCAATCCAATCTCTCGGGAGAGGGTATAAATCCACTACATGTCAGACATTCACACTTCATTATCATGCATTTTAAGCTATTTGCTTGTCATTTATTGGCATTTTATTACTTTTAACAGAGTGATTATGTTTAGGCAACAAAACTACGGCAATGTCTGCAGTTTGGTTTAGGCAACAAAAAAAATGTCTCGGAAAAAACGTCATGGTTGGGCTTGAAATAAGTGTATGTTAACAAAGTAAAATATTTACGGAAACAACGCAATAGGAAAACACATCACACATGCCTCTAACGTAACGTCAACACTTTTGAACACCTCTGGTTGCAAGTCCTGTTTATTTGATGCATCACATTTTATACTACATCACTTGTTCACAGCGCATATTCACACAGATGTGTTTATATTGCAGTCAATACAAACTAGATGGCGCAGAAATACAATGCAAAAAGCTAGAAAGGCATTTTATTGCACACAAAATTACTTAATTAAATTGTGTAGCCGAAAATCACAAATTTGCCTGAGAGGGCTTTACAACATGTACAGCATACGACACCCTCTGTCCTTGGACCCTCACATCGGAAAAGCAAAAAGAACACCTGACACCTACCTAACAGGGGGAAACAGGAAGAAAGCATCATGAAAGAGAAGTCATGTATACAGAATGATCGTCATAATAGAATAACATAGTCAATCCATATGACATAAATCACACATATAATAATAGTAACAGCAGTATTAGCACCAATGGCAGAATAACAGAAAAAGTGTTGTAATGTGAAGCAGGATGTTTGTGGGGAATGTTCAGGTACATCTGAAAACAGGCCTTTCAGGGAAAATCCTTTTTAGAGTCACATGATATTAAAGAACAGAGATCACTGCAGAGGGAAAATCCTTCTGATATACAAACTGCCAGATTCTGACTGACAGCAAACTATTTCCTGGTTCTGTTTTCCTGTAATCTACTGTATGCTCACAAAGCACACACACTCTCGCACACACACCGCTTCATGTTTACTAGGGTTCAGCCACAGTGTGACACTGGTCAAACTTTGCTAACCAAAACACTTTCAGAAGAGGTTTCACACTGTAAAAAGAAGAAGAAATCATGAAGCCATAGAGCCATAGAGCCTCATTTACTTTAAGTCTTTAAAGATGTGTGTCTAGATATCATTGGGAGAAAACTTTTTTTCTTCAATGTGGCTGAGGTCTAATTTATTCAAGGGAAACATTTTCAACTGTCTCTGAGTCACTGCAGCACGGGACAGATGAATGTTCACCGGATGACACAAAATGACCAGCGGAGTTTTGCAGGCGGGTCAGAGTGGAGAACAGGTGTTTGCAGCATGGAGGGAGGCCAGGCGGTCTTCATCTGTATGTACTGCAGTGACACAGAGCTTGTTAAAAATATGCAAAGTTCCCTTTTCAGCTCTTCCTCGTCCCGATCTAACAACAGGTGAGAGAGGTGTGTGCGGAGCCAACAGTCCTCTTTAGCTCCGTATCGCTCTAAACTCAACGCCCATTGTTTAGCGGCCCAATCTAATGTGAAGAATTTGATACAACCCACTGTTGTAGTTACATTTGAATGTCCACAAAATGATCGACAGCATTTTGCTGTTAGAGGGGAGCTCATGTGTTGGCGGCAAGGAGGCGTCAAACATTCCATTTCACTGGTGATGCTCACAATAGAGAAGCTAGACGCTCTAACATCTGTTTTGCTGGGTCTTTAAACAAACACATCAACTTGTTTCAAGGCTTTCCCCTTCACAGTCAAGTATTAGTGTAGACGGAATTTGTTTTGTATCGATATTGTTCACATTTTTAGTTGATGTCTCCATGTTGTGACATCTCTGCAGGTCTATGCAGAGATGGGTGTTATGGTTAACGGTAGGTTGTCTGGGATCACAGACATCCCATAAGTCAACAATGCATCGTGTGGAGCTGCAGGCTTATTGATTGATTGGGTGAACAAACAACGATCTTTCACCCAGGAGACTGCTGTTCGCCCCCCATGTGAAATGAAAAGTCAACTTTTATGTTTTTGTCACGTAACCCAAGCAACAATCTTTTCCTAAACCTAACTACGTGTTCTTTGTTGCCTAAACCTAATTGAGTTTCCTGTGAAAGTGTACGAACGGAAATGAACACGTGTTGCTGGATTTCGCAAACAAAATTTGAACTTTATTTGAGCTATCATACAAACCGTTGTAGAAGGATATGTTTAACTGCGACAGCGGGGATTTGTTTGGTTGTGTTCACTGTTATGCCTCAATTCACCAAGAGAAATTAGTTGCATTTTTCATCATCTAACTCCTTCCACATATTTCCACATAGACACTTCATTTGACAAAATGTTCAGCTCAATTATGACAAGTGTGCTATTGCTTTTCACATTCATACCATTTACACTTTCAGAAATGTTCAACTTTTTCTGCATATTTCTTCTCATTCAAATAAATGGAAAATGTTTGAATTTGACACAATCCCTACATTTTCATGCATTTCTTTACTGCTATCTAGTACATTCACTTAGAAACCCCATTTGACTTAAAAACATTCAACTTCATTCATTCATTCATTCAAGTCTTCCCTCCATTCTGGGTATTACTAATCATTGAAATTACATTAATACTTTTTAAAAACTTAACCTTCTTTGGAGCCTTGAAAAAAATGCCCTTTCCACATTTTTAGGTTGGAGTTAAACCCACAACCCTTCAAAAATAAAAGCCTTATGGAGTAACTATGTTAACAGAAGGCTCGCTATGAGGCCTATCATTGAATAATAACACTATGGATATCAATCAGATATACCTATTTCTTATGGATTTCATACGTACATCAGACGCTGCGGTTCTGTCCCTCCACCTTCTCTTCCCATCCAATCTCCAATCCGTCATAATAAGAGCCCCATAGAGTAATTGTATGTTAACAGGAGGCTAAAGTGGAAGCTTAACATACACTTTTCTTATGGTACAACTTTGTTGTGGCCAGCAGACATTCTGAATTGGTCTTTCTCCCCCTCTCTCCCCACCCTTTCAAAATAAAAGCCCCACAGTGGAAACTGTGTGTAAACAGTAAGCTCATAATAAGGCTTGTCTCTCAAAATAACAGCCCCCAAATCGAACTGTATGTTAACAGGAAACTAAGAACATAATTAGCTTTTTAAAATGAAAGCATACAGAAAGCAGTATCTTAACAGGGTGACAGTCATACAAATCAAACCCCTTACCACTCGTACAACTGTTCCCATAATTCCCCCTTCTTCCTACAGATTACAGCAAGCTTTTATATACTATTGGTATTATTCACTATTATACTACTTCACCTTCCTTATACATTGAAGACAGCAATTAAAGGTAGCTCTCTTCTAGTTCTTCCATTCACTCACACACTGTCTCACTCTTTGCCTGTCTTCCATTCAATCACTCTGTCTCACTCTGTCTTTCAGTCACTCACACTCTGTCTCACTCTCTTTCTTCCATTCACTCCCACACTGTCTCTGTAGTGTTCTCATGCAGTGTGTTAAAACTCTGATTTAACACGTTCAATAAACACCAGCCCTATTTGTAGGCCTCTGCTCGAAAATGGCATAGCCATACTAAAGAGACTTCAATTCTGTAACTACAAGGTCTATTTTAATAATTTGTTATGCTATAATTCAGATAACACTTGTGAGATTGCTCAGATGGGTAAATATTGTGTATATGTTGCTGGTTAATATGAAGATATTACACAGCTCAAATTGAAAATATTCAGGTTCGCCTGAAAAAAAGCATTTGTTGAGATTATGTTTTTGAAATAATGCAGCTGAGAGCCTAAAAACTCTCCAAAATCATAGTATCAGTCAGAGTCTCAGGAAGGCGATCGTCGAATTCTAGAGGACCAGAGCAATTGCTCACTAGCTAGACCAGAGTTTTTCGAAACGTTCAGTGTGAAGAGCAAACCATTCTCGTACTACCTCAGAACTTGCTCTGGCATTGTAGAAACATCTGGCAAGAAGGCAGAAGGATTCCAGATCGAGTCGCTGGGTGGAAAAGCCATCTCTCTCCCACCACTCATTGAGTGCCATGAAATACCGAACAATCGGTCTGAGATTCCAACACCAAACGCCGTCCTACATCAGCCTCATCTCCATCACATTGCCAAGCACATTGCCAAGCACATACCACAACTGGATCCAGAAGCACAAATACTCCTTCTACTCGGAAGAGAGCACACAAGGTCAGGCAACAAGTCAACGGACAACGCCCCCTTTGCTCAACGCCTGGACCTTGGTTGGGTAGTGATAGGAGAGGTGTGCCTGGGTAATGCACATAAGCCAACAGTCAACACGTTCAAAACCAACGTGCTGGGCAATTCAATTCTTCAACCCTGCACAAACTTCATGCATGTCAAGGAGACACAGCAGAACATTAACAGGCCCGACAAGATAACAAAGAGGATGCTGGGTGAGACAGTGTTCAATCGAACTGAGCAGGACAACAAACTGGCTCCATCAATAGAAGACCTTATCTTCTTAAAGATAATGGACACGAATGTCTACAGGGACGACACTAACAGTTGGGCCGCCCCACTGCCATTTAAAGAACCACGCCAGCTTCTACCAAACAACAGGGTGCAGGTAGTAAACCGGTTTGATCTCTACAATGAACCTTGAAAAGGAAACCTCACATGCAGGAACAGTATTCATGGAGAACATCTTTGCTAATGGACATGCCGAGGTCTGTCTTACTCTCTGTCTTTCATTTACTCACTCACACACACACTGTGTCCCCCGTGTCTGGTGTCAGAGTCATGTAAAGAGAATTGATCATTTCCCAAGTAAACATTGCTGTTCAATAATGTGGTTATCATGTATCAGTGTTACACACTGCACACTGACGGAGCTTCTGCTTGACTTGTTTTTTTATTTTTTAAGTTTAGCCATGAACTTTACATTTCCAGGAATGTGAGTTCAGCAGAACGGCTGCCAGAGGAAGCTGCTCCTCCTTCTACTCCACAGATGACCTCTCACCTGCACTCCACCGACAGTCATCAACCAGAAGCTGACACATGCAGACGATGAATTGGAAAATATGGCAAAGGTGTCTGGGAGAGAATCCAAAGGAAGTTTGTGTGGATGGAATTAGATAAGAGAGATAGAGAGCATCACACTGAGGGATGGCTGAGATGGAGTGAAGAGACTGTCTGAAAAACGACTGCTTTACCTCTTGTATTTTTTGTACTTTCATAATGCAATTTAGCATGTTATTGCGTGCATGTTCTGTACAATTCAACAACTTAGGGTTGTTTTGTGCAAAAGTGAAAAGTTTGGTTCCATGAATAAAGGATTAAAATCGATGCAGCATAATCAGAGATATGGTCTTTTTTATTACACACATTCTTCTTCCTTGTAAAAACCTGGTGCCTACAGTTCCCATGATGCACCTCGTTGTGTGGCAGATTCAGGTTTGTTTTGCTAGTAGCAGCTAGCCTGGAGCTGCTAGCCTACAGTAGAGATTACCAGAGGGCTACAGAGGTATCACTTCTTTCTAACTTCTCTTTTGCTTTTCAAAGCTGTAGCCTTCAGACCCAACACTTGAGGACATTCATCAGACTTCAGACAGCTCCCTCTGGACAATAAACTCCCAACACCTGCAGACAAACACTGTTGTGGTCAATTGGTGGAGTTCCCCCTTAAGAGCAGGATCCTCCAGAAATAGTGATGAGTAGAGCTGAAACCAGTAGTCCATTAATCAATAATCCAATCAACAGAAATCAATATAATCAACACTTTTGAAAACCAATAAATCAATCTGAAATAATACAAAAATAAAAAATACCAAGAAATTAAACATTTTGTGCTTCTCAAAAAGTGAATATTTCCAGGTTTTCTACGTAAGACGGACTGGGTCACCTCTCAGCCAATCACTGTAGACAGACTGACTGAGTCCAGTAACATGATGTCATTATTATGTCATCCTTCTGTTATTCCAACAGTTCTCTCAGTAAACGTTGCTCTATCAGCTCAGAAATGTAAGCTCCATTTAGGAAGACGACTGCTACGATAAGATATTATTAAGTACTCTTGTAGCACAAAGCAGCATCACAAAGCAGCGATCAATTAATCACAGAGCGTGTAATTTTCAGTTTCAATTGACAGGCGAGCTGCGAGCACAAATGGCTCTGAGAAAACAGGAAGAGGAAGTAGGGTGTTGTTGTGTCAAGGGCTGATAACAATCTGCTGCCTTAAATCGGGTGTGTGTGTGTGTGTGTGTGTGTGTGCATGTGTGTGTTAATTGGCTGGCTCTGTAAGTGACATCAGTATTGCTGTATAGTTGTGAATTTTTGTACTTCACAGATGATGTCGGACTTTAACGATGACTGTTTCAGGTAAAACCAAAACCAAAGTAGAAATTGTTCCTCTGCCACGTCTGCACGATCTTCTGCAGGTGCTATACAAATAATAATGATAGTAGAAAATCTAACTTTTAAGGCGTATCCGTGAATGAAAACTGAGCGTGAATTCATAGCCTTCATATCTAACATTTTTAGAGGTGCAGCAGTTCATGATAAATTATCAAAGATAAAGATCCACATTGCTTCATTGTCTACATCACTGTTTCTTATGTTGCAGGGATCCATGAACATTTTAGAGTAAACTTTACATTTATATTTTAGTGCTGTCTTTTAGAGCGACAAATAAATATGACGTGTGGCACAGCTGCATCAGCTGTCTATTGTTTCGTTTTACAGCTGTATTTCATAAGGAGCGACAGCTTTAACTGTATATATGATTGTGTGATATATATTGTATCCACAAACACAGTCCTGTCTATATGACAACATGAAATACAGCAAATTAGTGCTGAATGCAAGAGAATGTTGTTACTGATATAGTCATTTGACGTCAGCAGCTGTTTGTACTTTTTATGATCCCTTTTATAGCAGTTGGGATAGGATGTAGCCTACATTCAACGATGAGGACAATGTAATATTTAGGTGACATATGGTAAAGGAATATGGTTGGACAAGGCGCTATATAAACGGTGAAGTGCAGAAAGTGTGATCACCTTAAATTATTACAATTTATGGAAACAAAGGAACATTTGTAGAGTCCTGACATGGTTTTAGATTATTCCAGCCGTGTGTCTGCTTCTTTTTTATGTCAAGGGTGCCAAAAAGTCTGTATCCTATCCACAAAGGATACACCCTTGTATCCTCACAGCTCCTACGGCAAGCCTCCTCGATCCCTCTTCCTCGAGATCCATTTCACGAATTGGTACAAAATGTACTGCTGAGATCGATTTCCAGGTCACAAGCTGGAGGATCTAGGAGACGAGGAGGCACAAAATAGAGAAAAGAAAAAGGCCCATGGTCAACACGTCTTGATAAACTTAAGGTAGAAAACAGTAATGATGACATAATGACGGATATGTAGCGAAAACCTTTTTACACCAGCTGATAGTGCGGCTTCTTCAGAGCATAAATGTGGACTAATGCAGCATTGGTTCGTCACGGGGCTGTATTTGGTCTGACTGCCCATGTAGCTGCTACTAGCATAACCCAGCAATCTCCAACCAACCTATGATGGTGGAGTTGCATTGTAATGTTGGCGCCAGGTTTTGAGGAAGAAGAAAAAGTTGAATAAAAAAGATGATTCTGCTGCATCGATTCTCATCCTCATGGCTTTCAAATTGTCAGTCTCACTTCTTTTCTCTGTCTTTTATTCTCTCACACATGACAATGATGATGAATCAGTAAGTAGCTCTTTTAAAGGGGGACGCATCGTGACATAGTTTCTGGGGCACCCAGATGTATGAAATCATCTGTATGAAGTAGATGATCCTTTCATTAATTGCTATTCCAATTATTGATCCCTGATTTGCTCTTTTAGAGCATACAGCATGGTTTATTTTACAATTTTCTCAATATCCTATCATATTGCATATTTATAGTTTTTATATACCATTGTGTGTTTTTCTGATTTTCTTATTTTATCAAATTACCGTTCTTATTTTCATATAATTGACCCTTCCAGGGGTTCGACTAATAATATCTAAATGTGAAATATTTGCCCCTGAATATTATGTGTTTTTATTGAGAAAGGTAAGAATGTATGGAGTGGATCTGGTGTGTACTTCCTTTGGTAAATACAGTATGCCATGAAATTATTTTATGTGTTATCCACATAATGAGGAAATATAAAGATCCCAATAGCCCACACAGGATGGGAGGGGAGGTGGATGGGTCAAAGAAACAGCTGTCTTTCAGCCAGGAGGAGTGATGAGTTGAGGCAACATGCAGCCGTCATTTTAAAGAGATGCGCCACACATCACAACTAAATATGACGTGTGGCGCAGCTGCATCAGCTGTCCATTGTTGTGTTATAAGCTGTGTTTTATGATCTGTCAGATGAGAAGAACTGTGTTCACAACAACTTTCACATTTACTTTTGATTCAATTCACAACGTAGCATAATGAGTAAAATATGCTCAGATGTAAATCATTTTATTCAACACAGGCTATATACTGTATGTCACATATAGACACCATCCACCCGCCACACTCCCGAAGTAACAAAGAAAGGCGTCATGGATGTTTCAACATTGGATGGACCCAAATCAGACAGACATGTGAAACAGAGGGATTATAAACCGATTTTAATTAAGAAAGCATCCAAAACAAAACTTACAAGGAAGGTGAGTCCAAAAGTGAGTATTGAAAATCCAAGAACCAGAAGCAGGCAAAATGACAGACGAAACAGAATTAGGTGACTCAGACCACTGCACGAGTTAAACATACAAGAAACCTACAGACGAACCAACAGACAAAAGACAAAAGACAGGACTATGAATACAAAATAAACTAATCAGACAACAAGACACAGGTGGGCAGACACGAGGGCAGGCTGAAAGCTGATTGGTGGAAGAAACACAAGGGAAGAGAGCCAGGCTCACGAGACTAATACAACACAGGTGATCCACAGGAAAAAGGAGAGAAAACCACAAAGATAGGAAGTCAAACAAACACAGGACACAAGAGGCAGGGAACTCCCAAATAAAACAGGAAACAAGCTAAACCAAAACCAAGATTATAACAGTTTCACTACACCAGTACCAGTCCCTGGAGGCTATGTTACTGATGAAATGATGTATTGTAGGCAATTGACGTAGGCTGATGAGTGCAGACAGTTTGATCACGCATTTGGTCATGAACTACAATTTCTGAATACAAAGGAACTTTGTAAAGTTACATTTGTAGAGTCCTCACATGGTTTGAGATTATTCCAGCTGTGTGTGCCAAGTCTCTTATGTATCGAGTGCCGTAAAGTCTCCCGCAGAAGATAGATACACTGGTGTTTCCTCGCTCTCAGCCCCTTTCAGAAGGCTCCTCTCTCCTTGCTCTTTGTCTCCTCAAGATGCATTTAAGGGATTGGACTATCCTCCATGATTGCAGAGGGGGGACAATTTCCGGGTCAAGCTAGGGAGAGGACGCGAAGAACCATAGTTTAACATACTGAAAAGCACGCCATGTGCTGAATGAAAACTCAAGATAGGTCATGTTAGAAACTTTCATCAGAAACAAGTATGCATGAAGCACAGCTGATGGTTAATGACATACGATACACTTTCTATGCATTTCCCAGAATGCCTTTCAGGAAGCCTGGCTCAACTCTCACAACAGAATTTCAAAATGCTGCACTACTGAGTTTGGCTGAAAAACCCCACAAAGAATAGAAATATCTTCTTTAATTTGATGATGAATTAATTTAATGATTGTTGCATTTTAGAATATAGAAAAAACATTCAATCAGGAAGCATCTGACAGTAGTTTTCTGTGTTTTATGGTGAAAATGTAGAAAGTTCTGCACATTGTAACATGAAAACTGAGCCAAAGAAATCTTAACATACATCATCTTTTAATTTATTATCTTTTTGGTTAAGATGATTAGGCTAACGCTATGTTAGCAGACACATGAAAATAAATCACTTTGATGATTGGGTTTATCGGATCCCAATTAGGTAACTGTGGTGGCAATTTCTCTTGAATAAAGCACAACTTTAAAGTCAACTTTTGTCTTCTGTAAGTTTAATTCATGCCTCTACAGCCAAATGACAGATGGACAGAGGGGAAGACAATTTGTTATGCACTGGAAACTGTTAAGAGAGAGAGGATGAGTGACACATTATGTTGAAATGGTGCAAAGACAGCATCTTGTCCTGTCCTCTCCTTGGACACTGCGCAAGGCACATAACATCTCTCTTTACTGAGAGGTTAAACCTAAGGTTTCTTCACATTTTCTGCCTGGTCACTATGATAAAGTATGTAGTCCGCTGGGTCGTTGAATGATAGATCACAAGGTCTGGAAGAATACACAAGATCCTGAGAATACCAGTAACAATAATTCGAGATCCTTATATCAACTCATTTCCATCTGGAGGATAACTAATATGTAGTTACTTTCTAATGGTGAAGTGGGAACAGGTGAGCAGAAGGTCTGGTGACTGCAGGGCTGATTAGACAGGTGAAACTACTCAGGGCGGGCAGACACTCA
Organism: Melanostigma gelatinosum; assembly: GCF_949748355.1. Lineage (NCBI taxonomy): Eukaryota > Metazoa > Chordata > Actinopteri > Perciformes > Zoarcidae > Melanostigma > Melanostigma gelatinosum. The sequence goes on from NC_136640.1 coordinate 27,956,194, forward strand.
ACAAGGGAAGTAAAACCAGACAGAACAAGAGGCAAGAGTGAACATACAAAATATAAGCAGGACATACTAAACCTGAATGGACAAGACCCAAAACACAAAATCCTCTAGAAACAGATCTTCAAAAGATGCAACACATTCCAGTCTTCACCCAAAAAGAGGGCATAGAGCCAAACTGTGACACCTACCCCTCAGGTACTGAAACTGCAACCGTGGATGAACTTGTTCTTAAGTATTTCATAGTGGGCCACAGTTATGAAATGAAAATGGACTTTCTGGCAACTAAGCACAAGACGTCACAGAGTCAAAGCACTTTAAAGAAAGTGCTTCAGGATGGAGGCCTGGCAAGGAGGACTAACTACGCTACAGTTCTTACTGTGCGGGCAGCAATTTGTGAGGAACTGAAGGGATGAGGCCAGCTGTTGGGTTACCGAACAATGTGTCAGACTCTGAAACAGAAGTACCCTCAGCTCCTTTAGATCATGATTCAAGACTTTTCTGCTTGCTGCTGCCTTTAATTGAACCAGATTCAAGGATATTAATCAATTTCTGCATTTTACTACTGTATTTTATTTCTTACACTGCTTTTTAGTGTTTTAATGATGTTTTTAACATTTCAATGAATGTTATTAATTGTTTATCAATCTCCTTTTCTTTTGCCTTATGTTTTGATGCTTTTAATGGTTTTATGTGAAGCACTTTGAATTACCTTGTTGTTGAAATGTGCGATACAAATAAACTTGCCTTGCCTTATAGTCCGAAGAGATGATGTGATGCGCCTAATGGGAGAACTGGATCTGTCCAGATAAGTCCGAAGGGCCTTCCCCTCAGTGGGACCCATGAAGTCTGGCACGTTGATGGCTATGACAACTTGAAACCATTTGGAATTGCAATAAGTGGTTTTCATTAAAAATGATGTGGCTCAAATGTGCAAAGTCCAACAATGATCCTGGGACCGTTGCTCAAAATGGCATGCAGTGTGTAGCTGAGTTTGCAGTTATTCCATTATGCCTCTGCACCAATTACGCCACAGAAAATGGACTGATGACAGCCTTTCACTGTTCCTTGAGATCAGAGCATGCAGATAAATTAGCACGAGCCAAAAGCCACATGTATGGCACCTCAACATCCAACCTACGCATTGAAAGCTGGTGGTCCAAATTCAGGAAAGACAAAGGTATTTGTCTCATATTGTTAATTCTTCATTGATTTATGCTCCATCTTTATTTTGCATTTGCTGTATGTGATTATACTGATCTAGGCTCAATTTTTGGTTGATGCAATTTCTGTTATGTTTAGTGTCAGCTTCAGAATGGCAGCAATCTTCTGCAGAGGGACAACTGTATTGAACCAACTAGACCTTCTTTTCTAATGTTCTTTGTTTCGTAAATCAAATAATAATAATAATGTATTTTATTTGTAACGCACTTTTCATTTTTTTTTTTTTTTAAATCTCAGAGTGCCACAGAGCCAGTACATAGTAAAAACATGGTAAAAAGCATAGTTAAAACATAAAAAAAACTATAATAAAATAAAAACCAGTGAACGAACGGAAACACAAAAGAAATAACTGACAGTGACTTCGGTCAGAAAGGCTTTCCTGACTAAAAAGGCTTTTAGGCCAGTCTTAAAAGAGACCAGTGTCTGTGTTGCCCTTAGATGGTCAGGGAGACTGTTCCATAGGCGTGGAGCTGCCGAGCCAAAGGCCCGGTCGCCCATGGTGCGGAGCTTGGTGCTGGGGACCCGGAGAAGCGAGCTGTTTGATGATCTGAGGGTGCGGGTGGAGATTTGGGGAGTGATGAGATCTTGTAGGTAGGGAGGTGCATGTCCATTTATGCATTTATGTGTGAGTAGTAGGACTTTGTAATCAATCCGGAATGAGACAGGGAGCCAGTGTAGGGAGTGCAGAATGGGTGTTATGTGCTCATACTTCCGGACTCTCATCAGGAACCTGGCAGCGCTGTTTTGGATGTATTGCAGCTTCTGGATGTTCTTGGCAGTGATCCCAGTGAATAGTGCGTTGCAGTAGTCCAGTCTTGAGGATATAAAGGCGTGGACGAGCTTCTCTGCATCTAACAGGGTTAAAGTGGGCGGAGTTTGGAGATGTTTTTGAGATGATAAAACGAGGTTTTGCACAGGTGTTTTATATGGTCATTAAAGGACAGGTGTGGGTCAAACTTAACTCCCAGATTAGTGACTGTGGAGGCGAGGGGGATGACCTGACCGTCGAAGGTGAGATGAGTTATGGAGGATGACTGAACCTGGTGTGGAGTGCCAACAAGGAGGGCTTCGGTTTTGCTACTGTTTAACTGGAGAAAGATGTTGCTCATCCACGCCTTTATCTCCCCAAGACAGGAGGTGAGACATGACATGGCTGCAGAGGGGCTTGGGGCAGTTTTGATGTAGAGCTGTGTATCATCAGCATAACAGTGGAAAGACATCCTATGTCCGACCGAGGGGGAGCATGTAAATAATGAAGAGGATGGGGCCGAGGACCGACCCTTGCGGAACACCACAGGAGACAAATCATGATTACTGAGAGCCAATTCAAATTTATTTAACGTGGTTTGACACAAATTTGTATCTGAAAGCAAAACTTATCTTCAGGTTAACAACTTGGTGCTCATACTTCTTATGTGACTGTACGTGTTTTTCCTCAGAACTGTTGTAAATGATGACACAAGCATTGACATTGGTATATGTACTGTGGAAGGAAAGTGCTTTAGAAGCAAAACTGACGATAAATATTGTTGAGATATTATTCTTTCAACTTTCTTTGTTTGATTTGTTTGACTGCATATAGACGTTGCAACAACTACCAGGCTACTTCAATTCTTGTATGCGTTTTGTTAATTTGCAGTATTTTGAGCTCTCAGGGCCACCGTAAAATTGTTTCAGCTGTGGAGAATTTCTCCGTGTCTGATTATTGAACTTCAGTTTAAATTCTGCTAAAACCTGAAGTTATGGTTAACAAACACCAAAACAATTCATCTGAGCCCGTTAGCCCAATGCTGTTTTTAAGTGTTTCCTGATGCTCCTCGGGAAGTAGAATGAATACTGATAGCGTGTTGCAGCTTGGCTGACCTCCCTGCATGCTGTATGTATCTGGATGACAGATTGCTCTGTGTTGCTTCGTTTCCTGTCAGACAGCAACTTATTGTCCGGCAGCCTTCAGACTCCTCTTACTTTCTCTTCCTCCGAGGTTTAACAAAGCTAAGCAAAACTAAGCAAAGTTAGTAATGTGCATTAATGGGACATGAATTCATAGAGAAGGAGAGAAAGAAGAGGAGAGAGGAGCTCAGTGTATCCTCGGAAGTGCCCCAACAGTCTAGGCCTATAGCAGCTTATGTAGGGGCTAGACGAAGGCAAACCTGAGTCAGCACTAACTATAAACCTGAGTCAGTCCAAACTGCAAACCTGAGTCAGCCCTAACTATAAACCTGAGCCAGTCCTAACTGCAAACCTAAGTCTGCACTAACTTTAAACCTGAGTCAGCCCTAACTATAAACCTTAGTCAGCCCCAACTATAAACCTGAGCCAGTCCTAACTGCAAACCTGAGTCAGCCCTAACTATAAACCTGAGTCAGCCCTAACTATAAACCTGAGCCAGTCCTAACTATAAACCTGAGCCAGCCCTAACTATAAACCTGAGTCAGCCCTAACTATAAACCTGAACCAGTCCTAACTGCAAACCTGAGTCAGCTCTAACTATAAACCTGAGCCAGTCCTAACTGCAAACCTGAGTCAGCCCTAACTATAAACCTGAGTCAGCCCTAACTATAAACCTGAACCAGTCCTAACTGCAAACCTGAGTCAGCTCTAACTATAAACCTGAGCCAGTCCTAACTATAAACCTGAGCCAGTCCTAACTATAAACCTGAGCCAGCCCTAACTATAAACCTGAGTCAGCCCTAACTATAAACCTGAACCAGTCCTAACTGCAAACCTGAGTCAGCTCTAACTATGAACCTGAGCCAGTCCTAACTGCAAACCTGAGTCAGCCCTAACTATAAACCTGAGTCAGCCCTAACTATAAACCTGAGCCAGTCCTAACTATAAACCTGAGCCAGCCCTAACTATAAACCTGAGTCAGCCCTAACTATAAACCTGAGCCAGCCCTAACTATAAACCTGAACCAGTCCTAACTGCAAACCTGAGTCAGCTCTACCTATAAACCTGAGTCAGTCCTAACTGCAAACCTGAGTCAGCCCTAACTATAAACCTGAGTCAGCCCTAACTATAAACCTGAGCCAGCCCTAACTATAAACCTGAGTCAGCACTAACTATACACCTGAGTCAGCCCTAACTATAAACATGAGTCAGCCCTAACTATAAACCTGAGTCAGCCCTAACTATAAACCTGAGCCAGCCCTAACTATAAACCTGAACCAGTCCTAACTGCAAACCTGAGTCAGCACTAACTATAAACCTGAGTCAGCCCAAACTATAAACCTGAGTCAGCCCTAACTATAAACCTGAGTCAGCCCTAACTATAAACCTGAGTCAGCCCTAACTATAAACCTGAGCCAGTCCTAACTATAAACCTGAGTCAGTCCTAACTGCAAACCTGAGTCAGCACTAACTATACACCTGAGTCAGCCCTAACTATAAACATGAGTCAGCCCTAACTATAAACCTGAGTCAGCCCTAACTATAAACCTGAGCCAGCCCTAACTATAAACCTGAGTCAGCACTAACTATACACCTGAGTCAGCCCTAACTATAAACATGAGTCAGCCCTAACTATAAACCTGAGTCAGCCCTAACTATAAACCTGAGCCAGCACTAACTATAAACCTGAACCAGTCCTAACTGCAAACCTGAGTCAGCACTAACTATAAACCTGAGTCAGCCCAAACTATAAACCTGAGTCAGCCCTAACTATAAACCTGAGTCAGCCCTAACTATAAACCTGAGTCAGCCCTAACTATAAACCTGAGCCAGTCCTAACTATAAACCTGAGTCAGTCCTAACTATAAACCTGAGTCAGCCCTAACTATAAACCTGAGTCAGCCCTAACTATAAACCTGAGCCAGTCCTAACTATAAACCTGAGTCAGTCCTAACTATAAACCTGAGTCAGCCCTAACTATAAACCTGAGTCAGCCCTAACTATAAACCTGAACCAGTCCTAACTGCAAACCTGAGTCAGCACTAAATATAAACCTGAGCAAGCCCTAACTATAAACCTGAGCCAGCCCTAACTATAAACCTGAGCCAGCCCTAACTATAAACCTGAGTCAGCCCTAACTATAAACCTGAGTCAGCCCTAACTATAAACCTGAACCAGTCCTAACTGCAAACCTGAGTCAGCCCTAACTATAAACCTGAGTCAGCCCTAACTATAAACCTGAACCAGTCCTAACTATAAACCTGAGTCAGTCCTAACTATAAACCTGAGTCAGCCCTAACTATAAACCTGAACCAGTCCTAACTGCAAACCTGAGTCAGCCCTAACTATAAACCTGAGTCAGCCCTAACTATAAACTTGAGTCAGCCCTAACTATAAACTTGAGCCAGCCCTAACTATAAACCTGAGTCAGCCCTAACTATAAACCTGAGTCAGCCCTAACTATAAACTTGAGCCAGCCCTAACTATAAACTTGAGCCAGCCCTAACTATAAACCTGAAGCAGCCCTAACTATAAACCTGAGTCAGCCCTAACTATAAACCTGAACCAGTCCTAACTGCAAACCTGAGCCAGCCCTAACTATAAACCGGAGCCAGCCCTAACTATAAACTTGAGCCAGCCCTAACTATAAACCTGAGCAAGCTGATATTGATACTTTATGAACTGATAAGGGTCAGCTGTTGTGATTCTCTGTTTGGTTTTGTCTTGTTTGGTCTAGTGGACCTGTGAGGACGTATTTGGGCCTAAAAAAGGGCTCCAGATCTAGGAGAGCATTTGTGTGAAACTGTTTAATTCGGTGTGTTTTAGTGTTTCCCTCAGTGTGCTGCAGCTTTAACAGCCCGTTTGTTAATCACACTCATCTGTGTGTGCACGGTTCAGATAAGAGATGACGTCATGGAGGTTTTCAGCTGCTGACAGAGGTAAACACAGTTAACATTGGAATAATGGAGGGCACAGTATGGGTGTATGTGCATTGTTTATATGAATTTCTAAGGATCCAATTAATGGCCAGATGTGCTGTGGAGCTTCATATAAAAGGTATTAATGTTCCATCCTCTGATGGTTGTTAGATCTCAGGAGACACAATTTCTAATGAACATGTTGTTTACACCCAGTCTCTGAAAAAAACAAAATACTTTTAGGTTTTTGTCAGCAAACACATGTCCTTACAAAAACTGTTATAAGAGGTCACTATGTAAGAGAGTCCATCCAGGTCTGTAGCTGCAGCCCAAAAACACTCAAAGTAGGCCTTTAGCTGCAGCTCTGTTTCCCTGTCTCTGTGCCGGTTCGTTTGTCCCGTGTCAAGAGTTACAGCAGTTCCTAGTGTGAGTTCTCCTGTTTTGTCTGCGTGCGTGATGAAGTGTGAGGTGTTGTCAGCGGAAACAAAAGAAGAGCAAACCAAGGCATTAACGGTCATACGCTGGCAAGGATGAGTCCATGTGAGCAGGAGAGACCAGAGCAACACTGGAGCAGGCTTTCATTCCCTCAGAGCTCCAGGACCAGGTGGTCTGCATCCAGTACTCTGCCACTACATCCTTCCTGTGACACCTTCACGGACACAGGCACAAATAACTGGCTAAACCACACTTGTACACTTGTAAGATCACACGTCACACTTATCCTCAATGCTTTAGTTGCCTGATTTCCTGACAGCTCTCCAGTGGATCAACCTGTTTTGGTAAGTAAAGACTGTTAAACTGCACCTTTTTAGTATTTTTGTTTCCTTGGGTTTTCCAGTCATTACAGTAGGAACTGGCCACAAGACGGACTCAGCCGACTCAAATACTGTACTTATTGCACTTCAGGCTCAAGGAAGCACAATTCACCATCATGAAAATCAACTCACCTGTATTTGCCCCGGGGTTAGAGAGCTGACGGAGTGGCCATCGGCAGCCTGATTAGCTGTCTGGCGGATCAGCTGCATCAATCATTTGGTTCACCCTCCAGCTGTGTTTCCGAGTCGGGCCTCGCTACTCCCGCTCTGGTTCCAGCCCCAGTTGAAGCTCCATCCCTGGCCCCTCTTGTTGAGGCAACAGTGAGACAGAGACAGTGCTAGCCGCTCAATTTCCCATTTCAAATGATGTGTACATCTTATTGTTTTCTTTTACTGTCTTTACTATCATTATTTACCTCACAGTGTTAATGTACAAAGCTGTGTTTTGGCCAGAACAACATTTTTCATCATCATGCCAGTGTTGAACATGTACTCATGCAACCAGGTTTTTATTGTGAGCAAGACTTCAGACTCCAGACATGGAAAGTATCACTTTGACAACACAGCGGAAAGAGATAAGAGGAAACAATTAAAGGTACGCACCTCATTTCCTGACGGCATCATCTTTTATTTTCTTGGTACTTTTACATTAAGGCTGGTGGGACTTTAAAGGGTTGTGGTTGACCATCTTTGGCACTCTGGGGGCATTTCTCAATATCCATGATTCCTTTGGTTATTGCCGTTTTAGCAGAGTTGACTGAAAGTTGGTTTGGTGACCTCACATAGAAGAAAAACAAACAAAATCTCACATCACCCACAGATGTTTTTTCTCTTTTAAAAGCAGGAAGTTAGAAAGATGGTATGGGTGACATAGAATGAGCTTCCACGTGCACGAGCATGGTGAGATGTATCATTGTTTATTGTCTGAAGGTGTGAGTACACGTGGTTGATAAATAATCTTGTGTGCTTCTGTCAGACAGTTCCTAACTCGTTATGTTGATGAGACCCTGTGTTCTGGATCTGTAGCCTTTCATTCTAAAAAGCTCAGGAAACAACATTCCAGTGCACTCGCACTGGAATGTTGTTGGGTGAGGGGGTCCGGGGGGGTGGCAGACAGGTGCTGTGGTTCTGTTAGACTCATCATCCCCGTGATTCCAGTCGTCACGCCAACTCATCCTCCTGAAAAAGTTCCCACGATGGGCGAGGTCAAAGGTCGGCACCTAGGCGGATGTAAGGAGGGACGAGGAGGAGGAGGACGGTGGGAAATACAAGAGGGGAGAGAGATGGCCGAATAACATGTCACCGATCTGTCGCTGATGTTCTTGATGGCGACGTTGAGGTTCAGCCCATGTTTTATTTCTTTGTCACGTCTAACAGTTAACAGATCAAACAAATGCCTCATATCTCATATCTTATCATCAAACTGTTGATGGTATTATATTTTATAGACTTCATTTGCAATTCTATCCACATCGTACTGCAGCTGCCTCACAACAATTCCCCTCTTAAGGCAAACTGCTACTATTGAAATTATTTTACTAGATGAATATATTGTATTTATTATGAGTATATAAAGGTTCTCTATAAAATATTCAAAGCATAAATATACATATAGCACCAAACAACTATCTGTCTGTGTGTGCAATGAATTTCCAATGTAGCACCTTAAAATGTTTAATCTGCATCTGGATCCAGTTTAGATGTATTTCTATTTCTATACGTTTTTTCCGATCAAATGTTTAATTTGTTGTTCCTGGAGGGCAGATTCTGAAATCTCAATCATTCTGCCAATCATTGACATCAGTGCATATATACATTACAGTCAGTATACATACATATACACACATAATACTGACTGTAAGGAATAAACTGTAGGTATATTGGTAGGATTAACTGTCCACATACAAACAAAATAAAGGTCAAAGTCTTTGTGGAGAAAGAGTGGACTCATTCATACAGTTACATCATGACGCTGGTTTTACCAACCACACACACACACACACACACACACACACACACACACACACACACTCCAAACACCAATAAACTGTGTTTTTACTTTCCTGTGGCCTCTGCTTCCCGTGCAGTGACCTGCAGAGAGCCGGGTGGCCCTCAGAGATTTATGCCACTTAAAACGTCGAGGTCCAGCTGAGACAAACCAGGTTCGTATGGCGAGTAGGGCTCCCAGTCTGTCTGTCTGTCTATTTCTGCTGCTCTGTCACTTCCTCCCTGAACAACCTCTGACCTTTCAGAGTCACACCAGCTGATTTGGAATTTTCTCTTTGTGTCTGTATCACAACTTGGACTTTATTTTGGTCGTTTTACAGTCCCACTTCCTGCTTGAATGTTTGACCTAC